>NW_026068224.1:430583-475901 GCF_014885135.2 Alexandromys fortis
ACATCTTTCTTTAGGTTGGGAAAGTTTTCTTCTATAATTTTATTAAATATATTTTCTGGGCCGTTGAGTTGCACCTCTTCTCCTTCTTCTACTCCAATTATTCTTAGGTTTGGTCTTTTTATTGTGTCCCATATTTCCTGAATGTTTTGTGATGAGAATTTGTTGGTTTTGCTGTTTTCTTTGATCAGTGTGTTTATTTTCTCTATGGTATCTTCAGTATCTGATATTCTTTCTTCTATCTCTTGTATTCTGTTGGTAGTACTTGTCTCTGTAGTTCCTGTTCGTTTACCCAGATTTTCCATCTCCAATCTTCCCTCGGTTTGTGTTTTCTTCATTACTTCCATTTCATTCTTCAAGTCTTGAACTGCTTCCCGTACCTGTCTGATTGCTTTTTCATGTTTCTCTTGATTTTCTTGGGTATCTTTAAGCGATTTATTCATTTCCTCTACCTTTTTGTTTGTAATCTCTAATTGTTTATGGCAGTTTTTCACCTCCTGCTTAAGGTCTTCTATTATTTTCATATAATTCACTTTTGAGTCGATTTCTTCTAATTCTTCTGGAGTAGGGTGTACAATTCTTCTTATTTCGGGATCCCTTGATTCTGGTGAAGTCATGTTGCCTTTCAGGTTGTTGGAGGAAGTCTTGCATTGGCGCCTTCCCATCTCCTCCTTCAAATGGAGCCAGGAGAGGCCTGGTGTCTTGGTCCAGTCTTTGCTGTGAATGAGTCTCTGTGTGTATCTTTTCAGTGTAGAAGCAGGGACCGTCCCGTTGAGCTGGAACTCCTCAGCACCCAAACATTGACTACCGTCCAGATGGAGCTCCTTAGGACCGCTCTGGGTGGGTGGTGGATGCAAGCCTGATGTCTCTCCTGGTGCTGGGTTTGGATCTCCTTGCCCAGTGATGTCTCTCCTGGTGCCGGGACCAGATCTCCTTGCTGCTTGGGTGTTTGGTAAACAAAGGACCTACCTATCTAGGTGCAGGCAGGCTAGTGGGGACAAAGGAGCTACCACACTCCCGTTTGCCCTGCGATTCGGATTCGGTCCTAGAGCCCGAACAGGCTGGGCTGGGAGATGTTATGTGGTCAAAGAGGAAAGGGAGTCAGACGGAGGGGGGGAGGGTTGTAGATGCAAGCTGGGTGGGATAGGAAGAGAGAGGAGGTATTGGGCAGAGTAGCCCCTGAGGATGACCAGGAAGTGTAGGAGGGGTGTCTGAGTTCCCTGTCCCGGGCTGCTGCCTCAGTCAGAAGCTCACTCACCCCTGTGATGTCTCTCCTGGTGCCGGGTTCGGATCTCCTTGCTGCTTGGATGGTTCGTGAACAAAGGACCTACCTAGTTCGGTGCAGGCAGGCTAGTGAGGACAAAGGAGCTACCACCCTCCCGTTTGCCCTGCCGATTCGGATTTGGTCCTAGAGCCCGAACAGGCTGGGCTGGGAGATGCTATGTGGTCAAAGAGGGAAGGGAATCCTAATATGCCATTTTCTATTAGAATTTGAGCATTTGCAGATTTTCATGCCTGGTGGGCATCCTGGAACCAGTCCTCCATACATACAGAGGGTAAACAGTGTGTGTCTCTCTGTGCTTCTAGTATTTCTGTTTTTATGGAGAAAGATGACTTACATAAATCATGCCATGTAGAAATAATTTTAGCAGAAATTATTTTAGGTCATTACCTTATCAAATACAGCATTATTATTTTTATTTTATGATGTCTTTTATATTAATCAATTATAAAATACACACATTTACATTTCATTTAAAATGTTATAAAATTTAAGCAATTGTGAAAATAAAAGTATGGTTTGGTAAGAAATTAATTAACCTGCATATATCTTCCTTTGTGGTATAATTATATATCAAATTGTCAATTTATTGTAAGTATAACTTGTTGCTACATATTATAGAATCAAAACCAGGTAGCGTTTTCATGAAATTATGCTGTCATGAACTCAGCTTTGGCTATAGTATTCAAGTAATTGGATTTTTATAATTATTTTCCCCATTGTGATGATAGTCAAATTTTTCCATTTTAAAATTCATTAGCTAATTTATACAATACAAAATTAAGCATAATAATGTAGCAGTATTTTCTCTCTCTCTATCTATATATATGTATATATATACATATATACATATACATATATATGTATGAAATGTATGCCTATTTCCTCAAAAATCAACCACCTTTTTATGAGGAAAGAGTTTAAACCATTTTTCCTCTCCTTTTGCAAAAGTGAAGCACAGTTTTGTTATTCACAGTCACCCTACTGTGCAGTAACATAGCAATCTCCTTGTTTCTACAAAGAGTGTAAATCAGTAGCCACTGAACAAATGTTCTGTTCCCCATTCTTCTCACTCCTCACTTTTCTGAGTTTCTTGTCAAATCTTTGTAGTTGTAAGTGTTATTATATAAAATATATGTTGTTATTATAGATAATATTTATTCCAACTAAATGTTAAGAGAAAGTAGGAATATTTGTTCTTAAATTTTGTATTTCTATACGTTGGTGTATTTGTTACTTGTGATACTTGAGCTACTGCATACAATTTTTGAAAACAGTTTTAAAGTATAATTTCCATGCCATAAAATATGTGTATTGTAAATGTTCAATAATTTTTAGTAAATATATAGAATTATACCTCATCACAATGCAGTTTTAGAACATTTTCTTCTTCCTCCAAAGTTTGTTAATGTTAACTTACAGTCACTTTCAACTCCATTTCATCTAGATAGCTACTGGTCTAATTTTTGTTTCCATCTATCACAAAAAGACTCAATTTTAGTTACATCTATATCAAATTGAGCTGATACTGAGAAAGAAATATGCAATTTTTCATACATTCACACTTTTTATTGACTCATTTATTTAACAAGTATAAACTTAACATCCATTACATGGCTTTTGTAGTGCTAGATAGATTTTGTATTCATCATAATATAAGCATAAGAAAGAAGGAGTCATGAATACAAATGCAATATAAAGTTCTACAAGGCATGGGGAACACAGAAAGGGCTCTCTGAATATGATTTTCTAATGTATATCAACTACTCCATTTATAAATAAAATATAGCATCAAATATCTGTAAATTATGTACATTATGGAACACAATAAAGTAATTTCATAGTTTTCATTTTACAAAACAGGATCAACATGCAATCAAATTATTTAAGTCTTTGTAAGTTTTGCAATTGCCTCAAAAATATTGGACATTACTTGGGCAGTTATTAGTAACTGTATTGCTTCGTTCTTTTAGTCATGTTTAAACATCATTCAACCTTGAATCATTCAATAGAAAAATTTTGGCCCTTTTGTGTGCCATACACTCTTCTGAATGTGAAAAATCAGGCCTGAAAAAGAATACCAACTACAGTAGACCTTGGACTATATAGTGGAAGAGACAGAAATAAATAATTTAAAGAATTAGAAACACAGGAAAGAAAATTAAATTGAATGAATAGACGATGTTGTGAGATGGGAAAGTGCTTTATTTAAGTAAAGTCAGGGGAAGATTTTCTGAGGGAGCAATATTTGAGCAAACGCTGGAGGAAATGCTGTGTATGATGTATACTGTGTCTATAGATAAAAACTCATAAACAAGAACCTGCTTTAGGAACTTGAGAATGTTACTAGAAGTAGAATTCTGAAAGGAAGCCAGAACCTAATAATGGTTTCAACTATGTCAAGATATCAGATTTTAACATGAATAACTATGAAACTATTTAAATGTTTATACTAGAAGTGTAGGGGTGTCAAATCTATAGTTTAAAGGTTTACTCTAGCTGTTTTGTATAAAATGAATAGTTCAGGATGGTGTGGGGCAGGAAAGCCCAAAGACTAGCAAAAATTATCAGGATTATGGAATAATGGTGAAAGTGGTTAGAAATCAATGAATTCTCGATAGTCTGTATTTAGAATATCAATCCAACAGGCTTGATGGGAAGAGTAAGAGTGTTTTTAATTTTAATGAAACATTATTATAAAGAACTTGCAACAAGAAAAGCCTCACTAAAATGAGGTATACCCCAAAATCATATATCTCAATGAACTTCTATGCTGGTAGAATACGTATTTTGAAACTGTGGGGCTTCATTTTGGATTTTCAATTTTACTATTCATGATATTATTTATGCATTTTCCTACTACTAAGACTCCAGAAAGATATGACAGAGGTAGAGCCAGAATAACAATTAGCTGTATATCCTCTTACATGACATGTGTCCATGGTCTATATTTAGTCTTTCATCTGAGTTAATATTTACCTTTTATTGTTCTCCTTTCTACATGTTATACTGTACTCATACATCATACATATATGAAAATTATATATGATATATTCTATATAATAAATTAGATTTCACATATGAGGGGGGATTATTTATTTTTTTTCTGTTTGAGATTATGAGACCTCTCTTAATATTATACATTCGAAATCCACTTATTTTCCTGCAAATTTTGTGAATATCAAACGTTTAGTCAGAATTTTCTCCTAAGCAACTAAAATCATGGATTTTCCATTAACTGAAATGAGGAAGTTTCTGAGGATAGCTAGCTAAAAAATATTAAGAATCAAATGTTCAGTTAGGGGAACGTTCAGTTTGTCTGCCAGATATCCATGTTTAAACAATGTTAGACTAAGTGTGTACTTTATGGTAAAGGTCAAGTCCAGAGATTTAATGTGAAAAGTTACCCACATGAAACTATTATTATTATTATTATTATTATTATTATTATTATGATGATGATGGGGAGGTAAGGTTGTGTTTTGTTGTTGTTGTTGTTTGTTTGTTTTTAGACAGGATATTTCTATGTAGCCCTGGATATACTGGAACTCACTATGTAAAGAAAGGTGTCCTCAAACACACAGAGATATATCTACCTTTGCCTCCTCAGTGCTGACATTAAGGCGTGTGTCACCACACCAAGTAAGAAATAGCATTTTAAGATTTCAGCACTTAATGACTCATCTAGAACAGTAGTTTAAATAAAGGAGTGGGGAGGGGAAATGAAGGGTGAGAAGAGATGGAGGGAAGAGACAAGATCTTGGGATTTGGATTGGGATAAACACAATGTGAAAATGTCTAGAAATCAGAATAATATTAACAAAAAGGACTTTAAAGGAGCAGTCAGAAAAACTTGGAGAGAAGGGGATTCATGAAGTTCTGGGGGAAAAGTAAATTTAGGGGCTGGAGAGTTTGCCCAGTGGTCAGTCTTGTTAGTCTTTCAGAGACCCAAATTCAATTCTGAGTACCCATGTCAGGCCATTTAAAATAACCTGGTATCCTGACTCCAGGGGATTTGATACTTTCTTGTGCCTTCGAGAGGCACCTACAAACATATATACACACACAACTAAAAATAAATCTTAGAAAAGAAAATAAAGCTTTCTCTGTGACAATTGGTAAAACAAACCCAGTGGGTAAAAGTATCTAAAACTTGTCAATACTTTTAAAAATCAGGTTTTCCAGGATTTATCATCTTGTGGGAGAAAGATAAATATATCTCTGAAAAGGCAGAATTGTAATAAACTTAGCTAGAAAAAGTAATTGGCATTTATTTGTGATTCTAGAATCAGTCAAAGTTCCATTCTACAAAGTACAAAGTACATTCTAATGAGTTGAAGAGATTTCTTTTTTAGATGGAAACGGTTGATGAAAGCAAAAACAGAGCAGCAAAAAGTATACTGGTCATCTCAAAGTCCTTTCTTTATTGGAATAAAACAAAGGGGGACATTCTTACTATGCTAATTCAGGTTGACTTTGATTCACTTTTTTTAAAAGGAAAAATGACTCATTTTGAAGTCCAGTTCAATTATATGCCACTTAGCAGAGAATCCATTTCAATTTGAGGAGCCACATGCAGGTGGGGCTGGGCGCAAGTTGTGGGACTGCAGGAGCCACAGAAAGCTGTGGGGTGGGGGATTGTGAAGTCATGTTAGTGTCCCATGGCGTGGCAGAAAGGACGGGCATTGCAGGAGAGTAAGCTAAACCAGGGTGGATGGGAGCTAGGAGTGCTAGTGCTTCTCCTGATCTTAGGTGGCTAGTTTGGATTCCAGTTCCTTGATCTGGAATTCCAATCCCACCTGGTGGCTAAAAAGCATCAGGCAAATGGCTTTTTCATAAAGTTATGCCCCCAAAGTTGGGCACCAAAATGAGGAAGGATTAGTAAAAGCTCAGAGACTGAAAATGGGGTTGAACTTGAAGATCCAAAAAGCAAAGCTGTCAGCCACTGGCTCTTACTTCGACCTCAGTCTGAAATGATGATCCTGCCTCCAGAAATCTTAAAAATGAGACTATGTCTGAGAGCTGTTCTCTCATCACCTCTTCCCAGCATTTTATAATCCTCTCTAGGGCTAGGATTAAAGGTATGCACCATTGAGATTAAAGACATTCACCACCCATTTTTTTTTTTTTTGGCAACTAATTTGGCTACTGGAATTAAATACCTGTATTATTGCCACCTGGCCTGTAAGGTTGGGCAATGTGACTGTTATAATCTCTGAACTTCAGGTAAGCTTTACTTATTAAAATAAAAATGAAATGCCACTACAAATTTGGTCTAGTCTGCCATGGCCTAGTGCTAGAGAAAGACTATTGTAAAAAATATGGGCCTATATAAGCTTTATTTAATATATTATTACGTACATTTGGTGTGGAACCATGGTCTATATTCTGTCAATTATATTTTAAATAAATGCTGATTAGCCAGTAGCCAGGGAGGAAGTATAGGTGGGACAACAGACAGGAAGTAGAGGTGGGTCAAGGAGAACAGGAGAATGCTGGGAAGAGAGAAGCCCATTCCTCTGCAGTCCTGACCCAGTCACAGAAGAAGCAAGATGTGATTGCCCCACTGAATAAGGTACTGAGCCACATGGCTAACACAGATAAGAATAATAGCTAATAATGGGCTAGATACATTATAGGAGTTAATAAGAAGCCTGAGCTAATGGGCCAAGCAGTTTATAGTTAATGAAGACCTCTGTGTAATCTCATTGGGACTTAACGACTGTGGGAAATGGGCAGAACAAAACCTCAGACAACATACATTCATTAACTCTCTATGTTTATCTGCTGATGCTGTACTTCTAGGATGGCTAGCTAGTCCTCTACAGACTTGGATGCCATTAGTATCTCTGTGTGTATCTTATTTGGAAATTATTCCTTTATTAGTAACTTATGTTCATTGGACCATCCTATTTCTTTTTTAAAACATACATTCTCATAATTCTTTTCGCAGAAGACGGAGAGTACTAACTAATCCATAACTAGTCAAAATGTAGAGAATAAGTGGTAACAGCGTATAGCGCCCCAACTGGTACATGTACAATACAACCCCTACATCTAAGGCTCTGGGAATGTTTTACAATAGGGGGTAGAATGATTTTAAGAGCTAGATAACCAAGATGCTTCTTGGAGGACATTTTTTTTCTAGATGTGACTGCTAGGAATATTTCTTAAGAGAGCCTCTCTTCAGATGCAAATAATTACAATCAGACCAAATTAAACCAAATAAAAGATGCCCATGTTTAATACAGTGCTCCCAGATGGCACAGGGAAAGCATGGCAGAGAAATAGAGAGAAGGGGAGACCATGCAAAAACCCAGTGACATGTGTTCATTCTCTAGGAGGGGCAGTCCAAATAGCCTGTGGGACTGGTTCTGACCCTCCCTGGGGAGGGTTCACCACTCAGTGGGCTTTCTTGACCTTCCTTGGTGAGGGGTCATTGCTTGGCAGGCTTTCACAGAGATGGAGTCCAGACTAAGGCAATGCCCAGGGGAAGGGGCTTGAAATGGATGCCAGGGGTGGCATGATACTTTTCAAGGAGTCTTGGATATAGGCTTATCAGGGGGCTAAATTCTCACTTCCAACAAAACATCCCAGACTCCTTGGATATAGGGGTGTTGGCTCAAGTCTTGCTACTTTCTGTGGGCATAGGAGGACATTAGGGACAGGAGAGCTGGGGGTTGGAGGGCAAAAGACATGGCCAGAGCAGCATCCAGTTTACTGTTATCCTGGAGACCTCAGACATCTTTTTCTTAGGGAGATGAGAAGGCAGGTGACCAGTAGAAGGAAATATTGTTATTATTGGCCCTATGAGTAGGACTAGTCATGGGAAATCATTAACTGCCAGAAAGAACGGGACAGAGAAGTGCCCAGGTTGTATAGGTGAGTCTCTGGTGTATATTGGGAAACAATAGAAAATAAAACAAGATTTTAGTTGGTATCTTTGATCCAGGAAAGTTGGTAACAATGGTAATGTCCCAGGAGTTGATGCAAGTGTTGGCATTGTCTGGAGAGAACTATGGTCTTGGCCCAGAGAGCAAGAGTAACCTGTAAAATATGCTTGAAAATGGGTGGGGTTAAAAATACACTCTGGAGACTGTTAGTCTTTATCAGACCAGGTCTCTTGATAATGCAGTAGAACTTTTTCCAGGAACCTGTAAATATCTGTAAGAGAATTGAAACAGATTTACATCCTAGTGTCATAGCAAAAGGCTATTGCTTTAGGTTCAGAGGTACAAATATTTTAGAAGACAATTAAAAGGAATTGAAAACTTTGAACCTCTTAAGATACATTTAAAACCTATTATTCCTGGACTATGAAGCCTGTTAAAGAGGCACACCTCTCTAACTTTTAGCAGGAAACTTAAAAAAAAAAAAGAATGAGCTACCAGTACCTTAAGTCATCAAATGCCATTAGATATCTGGGAGGGATAAATGAGCAGAAATGAGCAGCATTTTTACCTACACAGGCTATCCCAAGTCTCTTTTTTAGTCCCTGGAGAACACCAGCTTAGAAGTAGTGCTTGATATTAGCTGCTGAGTACAAGAGATCCAAAAATTTTCCCATGGAGGGGGATATTTAGTCTACCTGTCTTGGCAAGATGAGATTGATCCCCCGGGTAACATCCAGGAAGCTGAAGAGGTGGAAGGCTGCTTTTTGCTGTGTGGGTGGCTGGCAAGCCTGGAAGCAGAAGTACTTTTGCAACCATGTATCTTGGATGAGCTATAGGGTGCTGCAGGAGCTGGTATGTCTCTTTGGTAGAAGCTCTTTTGTTAAATGCCATACTCTCAGACTTGTAAAAGCACTTGAAAATTGGGTACTTTAAACTGGACATACAAGCTAAATTTAGGCATGTATTTTACACAATTAGTTACAGCTTACCAGTGCTAGTAAATGTAAGAAGATCAAAAGGGATATTTCAATAAGTCAAAGAATATTAGCACATGTGGGTACTTTTATCCAAAATGGTGGTATGGTCAAAATGGGGTAACCCACATGTTTATATTTTCCCAGAGCTGTTGTAATCTGGAGTTATAAGTTTTACAGATCTTAAAACATGCACATATATACACATAAAGACACAAAGCAAGTATACTATGAAAACGCACCCACATACTCACATAGACATATTGTGGGTACATTGTTCTAACAGATAGACAAATTGTCAGCTCACTAATTTAAAAATCCCTGCATAGTTAGGTGGCAGAAGCCAGGAAAACACAGAAGTGGTCCCTTTAAAGACCAGGTTAGCAGACACAGTAAGAGGAACAGAAACATAAGGATGGATCACCTATACAGTTTTAGAGCAGAATAACAGGAAAACAGATTTGTTTTATAGAATTCCAGAGTTTGAGAAAACAGCAAACAGCTAGAGAGGCAGGGGGGAGTGGGAAAGGAGATTGGGGACAGGAGCACACATCTAGAAACCATGGGTTTTTGGAGGCTTGTTTGCTTTTATGTTAGGTGTTAGATAGCCGCAATTTAAAAGGATTTTTGTAAAAGGCATCCAAAGGGCATTTGAGAATTTTGCTTCAAATTACAAGAACCCATGTAGAAGCCCATGCAAATTTGGACTCAAGCTTGTCAAGATGTATCCACCAGACAGAACTCTTGAGTCAAAAATGAGGGTTTATGAGAAATGAGTGGCAGAACTTCTCTGGACACCCAAGTCCCATCTCAGTGAGGCCTGGCTCATCACGTGGATTGGGGTTCCATTATAGCCTCAGCTTCAAAGGAAAGCCCAAAAATTGACAAAAAAAAAAAGGAGTGCAAAAGGGGAACTCACTGAGATGTAGCCGGTCTTAACCTGGTAGAGAACATGCATGAGAAAGACATTTTTCAACACGTGGCCCTGGGCCCATGGTAAAAATAGACTCCCTTGTGGAACTTCCATATATTAGGAATATTTCTTAAGAGAGCCTCTACTTCAATGCAAATAATTATAATCAGACCAAATTAAATTGAATAAAAGATGCCCATGTTTAATGCATTGCTCCTGGATGGCACAGGAAACGCATGGCAAGGAAAAGAGAGAGAAGGGGAAACAACACAAAGCCCAGAGACCACATGTTCGTTCTCTGGGGGTCAGCCTAAAGAGCCTGTGGGAGTGGTCCTGACTCTCCCTGGGGAGGAGTCACTGCTTGGCAGGCTTTCCCAAAGGTGGAGTCTGGACTAAGACAACTCCCAGGGGAGGGGTTTTGAAATGGATGCCAGGGGCTGGGGTGACGTTTCCAACCAAACAGTAACAGGTAATTCAATGCTGTGAAATCTTAACAATATGATTGCTAAAATAACATCTACATAATTACAGCACCAATCAACATGCCAAAATGGATGGAGGAGATTTCACAAAACCCCATCTACAAGATGAAAATCTATTGGAAATAATTGCTAAGAGGAAGAATCTGTATTCTCTAGGGATAAACCCTCTCATAGGTTATCTAATCTCAACTAGTCAACCTAAAATAAATATACATATGAGCAATGCTAAATGAACTTAGTGAGTTGTATATAAAAATATAAATGTAATTATAATGAAGAGATCATGAATTTGAGGAAAAGAGTGTATACAGGAGAAGTTAGAAAGTAGGAAAAGGAGCAGTAGAAATTATATATATATACATATATATATATGTATGTATATATATGTATATAAACTGCTTCTGAATAGATTATAAAAAGTAAAAACATATTCTCTTATGAAATATCCTCATTTTTTTCTTCAAACAGACTTCTGCTTGGTTAATTTTTTTAAAAATTATTTGGCATTCCCACATATGTTAATCCTAGCAATGTACAGAGCTGGACCTGTTTTTCAGAAAATTTCCTAACAAATAGTCTCCAGTTTGGTCTATCTGATCAGTTTATCAGATCACATTTAAGATGTGTATCCTTTGATTTTCCTGGTTACATACTTGAGCATCTCTAGATTACATTTTCTGTTAGAATATACATAATATATAACAAAAATTATTGTTAGAAAGAAAGACAAAGAGATTATTTTTTCACGGAGATCAAGTGGGAATACTGCAGACATGTATGATTTGACTAAATGATTGAAATGTCAAGAAAGAGATGAATATGTGAAAGAATATGCGAAGAAAAGTGTGGAATGTTAGTAGCATTAAATTTAAAGATATCAAATAGGCACTTGATATGTAACTCAATAGTAGGAAATTTTTCTAGTGTACTCTAGATCCAAGGTCCAGTTCTCAGCGTTGTAAATAAATAAGCACACAATAAATAAAATCTATTAATCAACAGATCATCTTTTTAGAGCACACAGTTCACAAGGCCAAAGAAATTTCAAATCAAACAAAAACTAGAGCTAGTTAGATGTGAAGTATTTCTTGCATTGTGCAAATAAATTCTATTTTTATACTAAAGTTTGTATTTATTTCTTTTTACATGTGAAGGTTTTTGATCTGAATAATTATTTTTTCAAATCCCTATCTGAGAAAACAAAACATCTCATCAGATGTTGATAATGGATGTGGAGGGAGATGAGAAATAGTGACTCCATTAAATGTTAGGTGAAACCAGGACTGAGACCCACCAAGAACAAAAAAAAACATGGTGATTTGTTAATTCATTAAGTATTCTTAGCAAACAGTTACTATGCTCTGGGTATTAACATATAACTGAGAATAAAACTATAAGAACTATATCTCTATTCATATTATTACAATCTTAGAAGGAGGCAGACTTCAAACAACTTATTATCTAATTAATGAAGTACAACTTAGTAAGTGTTTGAAAAGAAATGACTATCTCATAGTATTAAAAATTGATTTACGAGCCACTCTAGAGTCAAGTCTCTTGCCACCCCTAAGATGGCTCCCTTAATTAGGATATATATTTCTCTGCTCCCGTGTCCACCCTTCCTTTATCCCAACCATCCCCTTCCCCCAAGCACCCCCCAATCACCCCAACTCACGGTTCTTACCCCATTTCCCCTTAGCCCCATGCCACCCCCAAGTTCCCAGGTTTTGCCCTGCAATCTTGTCTACTTCCCATATCCAGGCAGATGACTATATGTTTTTCTTTGGGTTCACCTTCTTATTTAGCTTCTCTAGGATCACAAATTATATGCTCAATGTCCTTTATTTATGGCTAGAAACCAATTATGAGTGAGTACATCCCATGTTCCTCTTTTTGGGCCTGGGATACCTCACTCAGGATAGTGTTTTCTATTTCCATACAATTGCATGCAAAATTCACGACTTCATTGTTTTTTTACCGCTGAGTTGTACTCTAAAATGTATATATTCCACACTTTCTTCATCCATTCTTCTATTGAAGGGCATCTAGGTTGTTTCCAGGTTCTGGCTATTACAAATAATGCTGCTATGAACATAGTTGAACAAATGCTTTTGTCATATGATAGGGCATCTCTTGGGTATATTCCCAAGAGTGATATTACTGGATCTTGGGGTAGGTTGATCCAGAATTTCCTGAGAAATCACCACACTGATTTCTAAAGTGGTTGCACAAGTTTGCATTCCCACCAGCAATTGATGAGTGTGCCACTTACTCCACAACCTCTCCAGCAAAGGCTATCATTGGTGTTTTTGATTTTAGCCATTCTGACAGGTGTCATCTCAAAGGTGTCCAGGGAGATGTCCCCAGCTAGTACCTTGAGCAACTGAGGAAAGGGAACCTGAAACGACCCTATCCTATAGCCATACTGATGAATATCTTGCATATCACCTTAGAACCTTCATCTGCTGATGGATCGAGATAGGGACAGAGACCCAAATTGGAGCACCAGACTGAGCTCTTAAGATCCAAATGAGGAACAGAAGGAGAGAGAACATAAGCAAGGAAGTCAGGACCACGAGAGGTGAACCCACCCACTGAGACAGTGGAACTGATCTATTGGGAGCTCACCAAGGCCAGCGGGACTTGGACTGAATAAGCATGGGATGAAACCGGACTTTCTGAACGTGGCAGACAATGAAGGCTGATGAGAAGCCAAGGACAATGGCACTAGATTTCGATCCTAATACATGAACTGGCTTTGTGGGAGCCTAGCCTGTTTGGATGCTCACCTTCCTGGTCCTGGATAGAAGTGGGAGGACCTTGAACTTCCTGCAGGGCAGGGAATCTGGACTGCTCTTCATTCTCGAGAGGGAGGGGGAATGGAGTGGGAGGGGGGGGGGGGGAGGGGCGATGTGTGCGAGGAGGGGGAGGGAAATGGGAAATTTCTTTTTTTTTTGCAACAACTAAAAAAAATAAAGTAAACAAAAAAATAAAATATTTTCTTAGAAATTAACTTTTGAGATTTGGAGGATGAGCAGAAGTTAATTAAGCAAAAAGAATGTGGGTTAAGAAGACTTTGAGGGACAGAAAAGAGAGAAATAAGATAGAACCTACTAGAATAGAAATAAAGCAAGTAAGATTGTAACATAGTGACATATATTTTTAGACATATTGGGGATTGTATAAGGAAAAAATATCCCCATATGAAAAACTCTAGTAATGATCGATAAAAAACAAATATCTATTCATATGAATATCAGAACATGCAGCAGAGGAAATTATCAGTTTTCTGTCGACATGTGCTTTAAAAAGAGCTATAGATACAATTCTCATAAATATGAAGATGTTTCAGAAATTTTCTTAATTCATCAAGGCAATGAACAAGGCCAACAATCTACATCAAAGACAAATTAGATGGATGATGTTGCTGCAGTACTGGAGGATAGGCACTGTTGGAGGAGGCTGCTTGTTGGTTTCTGACTGCTTAGCCCCAGAACAATCACTCAGAAACTATATTATTTAAATCACTGTTTGGCCTATTAACTCTACCTTCTTATTGGCTAGCTCTTAAATTTTAATTTAACCCATTTCTAATAATCTGTGTATCACCACGTGGCTGTGACTTAGGAAGAAAAGTTCTTTCTGGCTCCACTGGGGCTATATAGCTTCTCCTTTACTCCACCCTTCTTTCTCCTAGCATTCAGTTTAGTTTTCCCTGCCTACCTCTATTCTTTTGCCCTATCAGGCCAAGCCGGTTTTCTCTATTATAGACAGCTTCCTGGGTCATGCTGTCAGCTTGAACTTTAGCTGTGGAACATTTGAATGCCATTTGTGGGCCTGGATATTTGTGTGCCTACTCAGGGTCAGCTGAGACCTTGCCCATAGCTCAGCACTCCATGCCTGGGCAGGAAGTGGAATCAGGTCTACTAGGCATACACAAACAAGGGAGCATGGCAGATTCATGCTGCCATACATAGAGATATTTCCAGGCTGCATACTGCACTGCAGGGCATATTTAGCTATTACTCAGGGATTATTGCAGCATGCTCATTCTCAGAGTTAAAGTGCTCCTATCTAGTGGTCCCAGATCTGGCAGTAATAGTACCTCCATCATTTTGAAAGTAGAGAGAGGTGGAACCAGCATCCAGAGCCACTGCAACCAAGATGCTGACCATTTTAAACACTCTTCAAGATAGTAAAGAATTATAGGTGTAAAATAGGACAGATTCAGATGCAAAAGACCTCTAAATTAGTCACATTGTTGGATAAATGTACATGGACTTAGGAGAGAGAATAAAAAGTGTATAGGGAGTTAGAAAAGAAGTAAATTGTTTTTTAAAATCATTTTAAAGAGACACAGTACAGACAGTCATAGATTAAGGGAGAAAGATAATTAATTAAATATTAAAAAGTAATGAAGTAAAAACAAGTCACATAAAGATGGAATATAAACAGAGAGTCTGGAATACAAATATTGTGTTGTCTTTGAATTTTTTGACTGTGAAGAAGCTAAGTACAGAGAGACATTTCATTGTATGGAATACTAAGCTAAACCTTAATGTATATTATAAAGGTATTTTGTCTTCAGAATTTTACTCTAAGGATATGCTGCTTTAGAAAAGACATTCTTTTTTATGTTTCCACAGAAGATGAGAAACTGTGGATTAATTCCAGACTAAGTGGTTTCATGGACCAAGAACCCCTGAAAGGTTGCCATGAACACCTTCATAAAACTGCTGACTGAGATGAACCTAGCACACAGGATACAAAATGAAAGACTTGATTAACAGTGCCCCCAATCAGAAGGAAGTAGTCTAGAGAACTACACCCAAATTCCCAAATATTATTTGTAAATGTTTCTTTACATTTAAAGGGGGATCTGCTATAGAGATTTGCATTGGTATGGATCTTTGTTTATTGAACAAATTTAATGTCAATTTTGTTATACTGTCTATATGTATTTCTGCTCTTGACAAAGGTATTGTATTTCTATAGCTCATTTTAAAAGGCAATGTATAAAATTAAGAAATATAGGTTAATAGAGAGTCATCTATAATAGTAAATCTTGTAGTCATGTTAGTTAGGTTGTCTAGATGTACAGAGCTGTATTTCAGATGGATAGACATTCTTCAAACCTTTCAAAGACTACAGAATATAGCATTTAAAATAGGACTTTCATGACAATGAAACAAATCTGCTCCTGGCAGCACCAATTACATCAAGAGAAAGATGGGCATCAAAGAGTCTCCTTAGGGAGTTGATTAGTCATTTGGGCAAAAAACTGCTCTTGCCTGGAATGCTTGATGAACTGGACATGCAAGACTCACAGAAAAATGACTACTGAACTTGCCTAAAGGTGAGATGATCCTTCAGGTTTCCTGCTTCATGAAAGAGTCTGCTAGACATTATTCAGGACACAGAAAAAGGTGACTGACAAACTGCCAATATAGGCGGAACGGTCTTTGAAATTTCCTGCTTTGTGGAAAAGACTGCTGGGTAATATGAGCCTGTAGGCTGAAGATCATGCCCCAAATGTTAGAGAAGAACTTTTGGTAACTTACAGACAATGAGAGGTCTCTGTCAATTCTAGAGTTTTGGAAGTTGCTTACAATACACTTCCTGTTTACTTAGGTGTAGGGATAAGTCCCAACCCTTAGGGGGCGTGTTCGCCTCAGGCTAAAGTTTTCCTATAAATTTGGCGAGCCCTGCTCCCAGCGCTCGCTTCTGCTTTCCTGGTCTCCGCTGGAATGGTGGTTCTGTAAGTCTATTCCTCCATTAAAGCTGTCTATATTTTGACAATCTGTCTGCATTCGCTTACGCCGTTACATTTTGGCGTCCAACATCGGGCTATTTTGCCCCCGACTCAAGCGCGTAGCCTGCTAGCTAACACAGCACGCTCCCGGGTGTCATTTTCTTAGTTTGTGACTCAGGCCCCAGGGCTGAGTCCCAGCCCATAATATCCAGAGAGGCAGGCGGATCTCTATGAGTTCAAGGCCGGCCAGGTGGTGGTGGCATACGCCTTTAATCCCAGCACTCGGGAGGCAGAGACAAGCGGATCTCTGTGAGTTCGAGGCCGACCTGGGAGATAGTTCCAAGACAGGATCCAAAACCACAGAGACCACCACCGGCAGGAACCAGTCGTTGCAGGTAAGAGAAAAAATTTTCTTTTATAATTAAAATGTCTGAACACGTTACCATTCAAGAATTTAACAGTTTTTTTAATTGTACCATGTGGGAGATTTTACAAGAGGTGTCTATCACCCCACCTCTATGGATCTTTCTGGGATTCGTAGTTTTCCTTGGCACTATATGGTTTGATAATAGAAATATGATAAAGTCTTTACGAGCAGAGGTTGCACGCTTAAAAACAATTGAGAATGACAACAATCTTCTCAAGAATCAGTTTGAAGTTCTCCAGGAGGAGAACAGATCTTTGTTTAACATGACTCGATCAACTGAGGAAAATTTAAAAAAGGTACAGACTGATATTAAGGAGAAATTCATTACTATGGAAGAGGGAACAGCTGATTTGGATCGTAAGCTCCAGTCCCTTTCTGTAGGAACTGAAACATTACAGGCTGATATTAAGGAGAAATTCATTACTATGGAAGAGGGAACAGCTGATTTGGATCGTAAGCTCCAGTCCCTTTCTGTAGGAACTGAAACATTAGTGGCTGATATTAAGGAGAAACTCATTACTATGGAAGAGGGAACAGCTGATTTGGGTTGTAAGCTTCAGTCCCTTTCTGTAGGAACTGAAATAGTAACTGAGAGAATCAAAACTGCTGAATGTGACTATCGGATTTTGTCTAAAGCTTATGACAGATTGGCAGAAAGATTGTCAATACAAGAAGGCACGGTTTATGCCATAAAAATTATGTCCAAAGATGAGAACTTATCTCTAATGGACAAACTTCATACTTTAGAATCCTCAATGAAGGCTTTGGAACATAATTCTGGACAGGAGATACAGACATTGCAGAAGGCAATGGTGAATAGAATTGAAAAGATTGAGGAATTTCTAAATTCTGATGAAGAAGAACAAACGGTAGAAAGGCAAATTTTAACTACATCTGTGGGTAAATCCCTCCGGGACAATTTCCACAAATCTCTACCTACAGCTCTACCTGCCTTTCCAGTAATAACAACAGAGAAGGTGATTGGTTCCAGAAACCCTAGGGTCATTAAGGAAGATACATGGGAGCATGTCCGTATGAATGATCTCAAAGAAATTAAACAGGCTGTCATGACTTTCGGGATGCATTCCTCTTTTGTTAAAGAGATGCTAAAGTCTTGGGCATCCACAAGCAGAGCTACGCCATTGGACTGGCTCCAGCTGAGCTCTGCAGTCCTTGAGAGTGGGCCGCACTTAAAATGGAAATGCTTGTTCAGGCAAGAGGCTAGACTTTTAGAACAGCAAGAAAAGGCGAAGGGAAGTGACATCTCCCTAGATAAAATTCTAGGTGAAGGACGCTTTTCTGACCCTCAGGAACAAGCTAATTTGGACGAAAACACACTCTCCATATGCACTACAGCAGCCTTAAGGGCTTGGGACAGGGTACAAGACCCAGGACAGAGAATGGAATCATTTGTCACAATTAAACAAGGTCTGAGAGAACCTTTTAGTGATTTTTTACAAAGACTTACTAAGGCTGTGCAAATAGGGATACCTGACCCTGACGCAAGACGTATAATGATTGAGTCTTTGGCTTATGAAAATGCAAATGTGGAATGCAAAAAGATTTTGGGGCCTTTAAGGTTCAGATCAGCACCCTTGGAAGAATGGGTCTTGCATACACTGGATGTTGATACATTTGATTATGGCACTGAAGCATGGGTAGAAGAAGCAATTTCCAATGGTAAAAGGAGACACCAGAATACCAAATGTTTTAATTGTGGCAAAATGGGTCATATGAAAAGGAATTGTAAACAACGGATCTTCAGAAATAATAATAATGCATCTTCTAGAAATAACAGAAATAGGAGGACTCAGCCTTCAGGTTTATGTAGAAGATGTGGAAAAGGTAGACATTGGACGAATGAATGCAGGTCTACAAGAGATAGACAAGGCAACCTGATACAGACGGGAAACGTGAGAGGGGGGGCCTCACAGGCCCCCATGGCAAACATGGTTCAGTCATTTCCAGTTTCTGCAGAGAACGTGCCTCGTCAGGACAATTAGGAAACCTCATGCCTACTGTTACAAACGATAATGAGCAGAAAGATGAGTTACGTGTGTTTTGGCAAACTTCTATAAATGATCAAAGACCTAAGCTGAGAGTGTGTGTAAATGGCATTTTTATTACTGGCCTGCTGGACACAGGTGCTGATGTAAGTATCATTACCCCAGAATCTTGGCATCCGTATTGGCCTCTTCAGAATGTAAATGTTCAGCTCCTGGGAATTGGAACCCTATCTCGAGTAAGACAGAGCACAAGATGGGTTGAATGTATAGGGCCTGAGGGACAAATAGGAAAATTAAGGCCATATGTAGCCAATATTGCAATGAATTTATGGGGTCGTGACCTATTACAACAATGGAATACCCAAATTAACATTCCTGCTACTTCTAGAGCCTATATTTCTGAGAATAATATTAAAAGATATTACAAACGGAGAAAACCGGCCATTCGGGCCATACAAGAACAAGTAATTGAAGCCCCTTCAGAGATACCAACAGCCTTGCCTCTAAAATGGTTGACTGAGAAACCAATATGGACAAAGCAATGGCCTCTAGCTGAGGAAAAGTTACAGGCTTTAGAACAGCTGGTACAAGAGCAATTAGATGCTGGACATATAGAAGAATCTACCAGCCCTTGGAATTCTCCTGTATTTGTGGTTAAGAAAAAATCAGGTAAATGGAGAATGGTGACAGATCTCAGAGCTATCAACAAGGTTATTCAACCTATGGGTCCTCTGCAATCTGGAATCCCTTTGCCCTCTTTATTACCAAAAGGATGGCCTCTTATAGTTATTGATTTAAAGGATTGTTTTTTCACCATACCTTTACAAAAAGAAGATAGAGAAAAATTTGCCTTCACGGTGCCTACTTACAACAATTCTCAACCTTCCAAGAGGTACCACTGGGCCGTCCTCCCCCAGGGTATGTTAAATAGCCCCTCCTTGTGCCAATATTTTGTGAACCAACCATTGCAAATAATACGCAAGAAATTTCCCAAATCTATAATATACCACTACATGGACGACATCTTGTTATCCGATTCAAACATGGATACCTTGAACAGACTGTTTGAAGAAATAAAGATACTTTTACCTAAATGGGGATTGCAAATTGCTCCTGAGAAGATACAGAAGGGAGATTCTGTTAATTATTTAGGTTATAAAATAGGTTTGCAAAAAATTAAGACACAAAAGGCACAAATTAGGAGAGATCGCCTACAGACTCTTAATGACTTTCAAAGACTGTTAGGAGACATTTCCAGTCTACGACCAGCTGTTGGGATAACACCTGATCTAATAATTCATTTGAACAAAACCTTGGAAGGTGATAAAGACTTAAACAGTCCCAGAGAATTAACAGCTGAAGCAGAAAAGGAACTGACAATAATTGAGGAAAAATTACAACAGGCACATGTGGACAGGGTGAATCCAGAGCTCGATTGTATTCTCGTCATATTACCATCCAAAATTTCTCCTACAGGAATTTTAATGCAGAGAGATGATATTATCTTGGAATGGATCTTTTTACCACATAAACCAAGTAAAAAACTGAAAACTTATGTGGAAAAAGTCTCTGAGTTAATTATAAAAGGCAAGCTGAGACTTCGTCAACTAGCAGGCATAGACCCAGCAGAAATTATAGTGCCTTTCACTGCTGATGAACTAAAGAAATTATGGGAAGATAATGAAACATGGCAAAGAGCTTGTGCTAATTTTTTGGGAGACATTAATAACAACTATCCAAAAAGCAAGAGGCTTAACTTCATAAAGAGAACTTCTTGGATCCTTCCTCGAATCGTCCGTGATGCTCCAATAACTGGAGCCCGTACATTCTATACTGATGCCAATAAAACAGGGAAGGCAGGTTACAAATCGGAAGACTTGGGTAAGGTGGAACAAAGTCCTTATGATTCTGTCCAGAAGGCAGAATTATATGCCATTCTTATGGTGCTAAGGGATTTTAGAGAACCTATTAATATAGTTACTGATTCACAATACGCAGAAAGAGTTATTTTACATATTGAAACTGCTGAATTTATACCTGATGATACAGAACTAACCTCATTGTTTATCCAGGTTCAAGATTTGATCAGGAACAGGCTTTGCCCTATGTACATAACACACATCCGATCCCATACGGGTCTGCCAGGTCCTCTAGCACAAGGTAATGCAGAAATTGATCAATTATTGATTGGTAGTGTGCTACAAGCCTCTGAATTTCATAAAAAACATCATGTTAATAGCAAAGGTTTGAAGAAAGAGTTTTCTATCACATGGCAACAAGCTAAGGAGATTGTAAAGAAATGCCCTACTTGCTCTTTCTATAACCAAACGCCACTGCCTGCAGGGGCTAATCCAAAGGGCACCCAAAGGAATGAAATCTGGCAGATGGATGTGTTTCACTTTGCAGAATTTGGCAAATTGAAGTATGTTCACCACACCATTGACACTTATTCAGGCTTTCAGTGGGCAACTGCTTTAAGTTCAGAAAAAGCTGATTCAGTAATCACTCATTTATTAGAAGTCATGGCTATCATGGGTATACCTACACAAATAAAGACAGATAATGGTCCTGCTTATGCCTCTAGGAAAATGAAACGGTTTTTTGACTATTACAATATCAAGCATGTTACAGGTATACCATACAATCCTACAGGTCAAGCAGTCATAGAAAGATCAAATCGAACTATAAAGGATATGTTGAATAAACAGAAAGGGGTGGAAAACACCCCCAGAAATAGGTTACATAATGCTTTGTTAACCTTGAATTTTCTTAACGCTAATGAGAAGGGGACAACGGCTGCAGAAAGACATTGGATAATGGAAAAGTCTACTGAACTAAATCAACCAGTTTATTTCAAGGATGTGCTGACCTCACAATGGAAGCCAGGAGATGTGCTGCGTTGGGGAAGGGGTTTTGCTCTTATCTCCACAGGTGAGGAACAATTGTGGATACCGTCAAAATTAATAAAGGTTCGGTATGAAGAAGAAAAGCCATTTGGAAAAGATAAATAACAATTCATTCACAAGGATGGCGAGCATACTGATGGTAAGGAATTCAGGTAGGTTGGGGGCAGGGTTTTTTTTTTTTTTTATCTCCACAGGAAAATACTGATCTTCAAAGAATTTAAGGGACCCTGAATATTTAATAACTGATGGATGGAAAATAGTTACGACCCACTAAGACTCAACAGTAACATGAGTAAGTATTGATTATATATATATTTTCTTTTTTCTCTTTGAACGCTTCTTTATAAATATGTAGAGCTGGTTTTGGAGTTGGACTATGGCTCAGTCCCTCTTCAATTCCAAGCCTGTTGATAAGAGATATCTCAGAGTTTCTGTCTCAGATCAGGAGCCATGAAATGGGACAGAATGAGGATAATTATATACTTGATAAACTTTCTTTGCTTTTCCTCATATCTGTGTCTTTCTTTATATGTCAGAATATGTCCTTGTTGTTAATGTTTAAATTTCCCATAACAAGCAACAAATTTCCCTACAGTAATTTTTGAAGTTTCCAGGATGAAGATGGGGCCCCACAACATCAACTCAACCTGGTTTTTATGACGTCATGAATATTTTTTTTCTTTTTCTCTTTTTTACGCGCTAATATGAGACCTGTTTTTTGGTACCAACTGCACAAGACAATTTCGAATGGTGCACATTTTTGACAACACTCTGGCCGGACCTTCTCAAAGTGCTCAGGGACTAGTTATAATTTTCTTAGGTCAAAGGTTAATTTGGGAATTTTACCATCATTTGCTTTCACAGGAGCCCCTAAGGAGAACATCGCCCCCATGTCAGCTTGAAGCAATCTTAGAGGACGACGTCCCCTCTCCCAACAGAGTTTGCCCTCAGGGTTAGGGACATCTTTTAGTGGTTGGTTTGGGGTTGAGGGGATGGGGAGATGTTTTATGGAATTAGGGGTATGTTCGAAAAAAAAAAAAGGGGGGGGGATTAACTGGTTTGATGGGATGATTGGTATTTGTGAGTTACTGTTTTTAGAAAATTGTATTGGTACTGTTTTCTGTATATTGACATATTGAATATTGAATGTGAGTGTTCCTACCTCTATTTTTGTATAAGAATATGCTTATATTGTATTGATACATCTACCATATCACAATGTACATTTCTACCTCTGATACTATTTATGTAATAACATTGTTTACATTTGATATGTAATGACATTGTTTACAGATGAAGATCATTGTCTTCATATATTGCACAGTTGTTTATTGTTTTAGTCTTTAAGTTAGATAGATATTGAGAATTATATAGATTAATAGTCATCTAAGTTTGTCATTTGTAATTAGACTAATCAGGTTCTTTAGATATATAGAGATTATACTCAGTATAGATAGATAATCTTCAACCTCTTTGGAGAGCTGTAGAATATGGCCTTTAATATAACTCAGAGTTTCGTGATAGTGAGACACAATTGCTCCTGGCAACACCGCTCTATTCCCGAGAGAACGTTGAGCACCAAAGACACTCCACTGGGAGCTTGTCTTCTTGGCAGAACTGGCCTTTGGGTTAAGAAAAGCCCATACCTCAACCACTGACAAAGATACAGAGCGTGCATCAATGGATACAACAGGACTGTCATATCCTGCCAAGACAGGGTAAGATAGTTTTGAAAAGTTCCTTGCCTTTAATAATGGTATGTCAGTTATGTTAGGCCTTAGCCAAAGTTGGTTGACTCAACATTGCAAACGAGACTTTGGGTGATTGCTCAGGTAGTCAGTTGTCTTTGTCAATTGTTACACATTTGGATCGTTTGTTAAGTAATATTTATTGCCTTCTCGGATCTTTGATGGAGTTGAAGATTATATAATTGTAGTTACTCTCTACATTATTTAGACTCCTTGAGATAGAATGTTTAGCAAAACTTTTGATTCTCAATATTGTTTGTTATATTTATTTGTTATTATTGTATATAGTTGTATTTGGTTTAGTTCTGTCTTATTTAGACAAAAGGGGGAGATGTAGGGATAAGTCCCACCCCTTAGGGGGCATGTTCGCCTCAGGCTAAAGTTTTCCTATAAATTTGGCGAGCGTGCTTCCAGCGCTCGCTTCTGCTTTCCTGGTCTCCGCGGGAACGGTGGTTCTGTAAGTCTATTCCTCCATTAAAGCTGTCTATATTTTGACAATCTGTCTGCATTCGCTTACACTGTTACAACTTAGGTAATATTATATCCTTCTGAGGTCTTGGATGGAGTTGAAGAGAAATAGTTATAATTATAATTTTCCTTAGTTATGATAAAAGATAAAGGATATAAATATATTGTCTGTAATTCTTACTTGATACCTGTTTTATTATATACAATTTTACTTTGTTAAAGTTAAAACCTTCCTTTTCATTTAAAATGGGAGGTGATATGGGATTCCCTTCTGTATGCTGTGAATATCATGGGTTAATAAAGAAACTGCTTTGGGCCTATAGCAGAGCTATAGGAGAATAGAGATAGATGGAGAAAACTAAACTGAATGCTGGGAGAAAGGAGGCAGAGTCAGAAGAGAAGCCATGAGCTGCTGCTGGAGACAGATGTGCTGAAACTTTTCTGGTAGGCCACAACCTCAAGGTGATGTGAAGATTAATGAAGATGAGTTAAATTAAGATGTTAAGAGTCACCAAATAAGAAGCTAGAGCTAATGGGCCAAGCAGTGATTATTTCTGAGCTGTCAGGTAGCTGGGGAACAGAACAAGCAAGCTCCTTACTACAAAGCACATGGAAATAATTTTGTTAGGTTAGACACAGAATTGGTTGCTCTCAAAAGTAAAAAGCAAATACATGTAATTATTGGGAGTTTTCTTTTTGAGCTGTTTTGAAATCATTTGTATATCTACTATGAAATAAACAAATGGAAATGTACCTTTATAGGATCTTGGCTATAAAAATGATTAATTACATCAAACAAATTATCTTCCACTAAAACATTAAATAATCCTTGGATGATATGTTAGTTTGTTTTATTTTTCTGTGGCAAAATACTGATCAAAAATAATTTGAGGAGAAAAGGGGAAGGTTATACTTTATAGCTCACCACTAGGTGAAGTCAGGGAAAGCACTTGTAGGCAAAAACTCAAACAAAGACCATAGAGGACTTCTGCTTTCTGGTTTGCTCTCCATCTCTTCCTCAACCTGTTTTTTTTTTTTTTTGTAATTTTTTTATTTCTTTTTTAATTAATTAAAGATTTCTGTCTCTTCCCCACCGCCGCCTCCCCCAATCAAGTCCCCCTCCCTCGTCAGCCCAAAGAGCAATCAGGGTTCCCTGCCCTGTGGGAAGTCCAAGGACCACCCACCTCCATCCAGGTCTAGTAAGGTGAGCATCCAAACTGCCTAGGCTCCCACAAAACCAATAGGTGCAGTAGGATCAAAAACCCATTGCCATTGTTCTTGAGGTCTCACTAGTCCGGTTTTAACCCAGGCTTTTTCAGACCCAGGCCAGCTGGCCTTGGTGAGTTCCCGATAGGACATCCCCATTGTCTCAGTGTGTGGGTGCACCCCTCGAGGTCCTGAGTTCCTTGCTCTGCTCTCTCCTTCTGCTCCTGATTTGGACCTTGAGATTTCAGTCCGGTGCTCCAATGTGGGTCTCTGTCTCCTTTCATCGCCTGATGAAGGTTAATATTCAGGAGGATGCCTATATGTTTTTCTTTGGGTTCTCCTTCTTATTTAGCTTCTCTAAGAACCCAAATTTTAGGCTCAATGCCCTTTATTTATGGCTAGAAACCAAATATGAGTGAGTACATCCCATGTTCCTCTTTTTGGGTCTGGCTTACCTCACTCAGGATAGCCTGCCCTGATGGCTGGATCTTCTCCAACAAACATTAATGATGAAAACCATATGGATTTGCTCACAAGAAAATCTGATGGAGGTAATTTCTCAATTAAGGGTTGTCCTGATGATTCTCTTTTGTATTAAGCAAAGAAAAATGAATCTGCACAAGTGGACATCTAAACGTTGGTTCAGTATTGTATCAAACTTTCATAATTGCTCTTCTATTATATAATTTTTAAGTTCTTAATGTTTTCAAGGAAGCCTCAAACAAATACCTAAGACATGTGTGGTACACATGAGTTCCACAAGGAAAGAGACATTATTTTACTTACTGCTGTTTACTTGTCACCTCTAACAATACTTGCTATCATATACATGCATCATCAAATTATGTAAGTGGGATCAAATATACATTCTGGGCAAGTGCTCTATCACTGAAGTGTATCTCCAGCTAACAATTCTTGAATGACTTAATTTACATTTTAGTTGACCTGAGCAAATTTGTCGTTTACTACAAATGAGATGTGAAGTTTAATAGCCTCTCAGGAACTTAAGGATTGGGTTGATGGGACATAGGAATTTCAAGCTGAGACCATTTTAAAAGGCCAGTACCTCTGTATTCTATGCCTTAATCACAAAGAAAAAATCCAATAATAAACTCATCAGCAAATGAAGTGCCCAAGTTTCTAATTTGCAAAAATGTTTTTCTTTCATGAAACTTGTAACTATATATTTTTCTCAAATGAATTTTACAAAAACTTCACATTATTCCAAGAAAATCAAAGTCAATAAACAATGGTAACAAATGACTCCATTCTGTTGACATTTCTAATGAGCCCATCGGAGACATACCCAAATTTCAAACATCTTTACTCTTTTGTAAGACATAATTGTCATGAAAAGATGACTAAGCACAAATATAAAATCAACAATGAGAAAAACAGGATGATACATAAATTTCCAGGACCAAAATAGATATTAATAATAAACAATACACCCTAAAGATCTAATCTGTGATATCGCTTAAAGAAAAAGAAATCGACCTTAGGGTAGATTAAATGTATATTGAGGAAATTCATTATGCACATAAGAGAAGTTCCACCATGGAATCATAATGTATATGTGAATAAGACATTCTAAACACTAAGAGTTAGCCAAGCATGGTGATGCATTCCTGTAATCTAGACATTAGGAGACTAAGGCATGAGGATTGTAAGTTTAAGGCTATCAATTTCTTCATAATGGGCTGGAGATCAAATTGTGCTTTCTTAGTGTGACTGTACTTCAGAAAAAGAAACCAATAAAAACATAAACATATAACCCACAACACACTCTAGAAACTTTCACCAAGTGGAAGAAAACGTAAATTCTCATATACCAAAGGCAGCTGGACAGAACAATAAGAAATCAGTCATTGATGAAGAGTCTCAAACAGGTGAGTTACATAAATAGAGAAAGTTCTTAATTTACATGATTTATTTGAAAGAAATAAATGTATTATCACATTTAAGCAATGGAATCAATAAGGACAAGACTAAATTAAGGAGCTAGTGGACATGAGAAACTAATCAGTTATAGTTAAAGTGAATATATGGATATTTCAAAACAATAATTAAGTGGACTTGATAGAAAGTTGCGTATAAAAGTGAAGAGAAGAATTTGGTTTAATAAAATATATTAATAACACCAGCATTTTCTGGAGTAATGAATATTTCAGAGAGCTAAAGTTTATGGATATGAAATAGAGACCAAAATTTAAACTTTCAATTAAAGATTTTACATATGATTTATATATAAAGGAGAACAACCTTTCAGTCACTATCAAAAAAGAAAAAACAAAAAATGAATGACACATTGTAGAGGATGGAGAAAAATGAGCATACCATGATACATGATCCACATAGTGAAAAGACAAGACAAAGTTTTAACTTTGTTACAGGGCAAAAAATTAGGCATACTATAAAGACCACAACGGATTTAGCAAGTAAAAAAAAATAGTGCTGATCTCAATAAAAAAAAAAACACTTGTTATCATCTATAATGAAATCTCATCACACTGAATAAGAGTAGAAAGCCACTATGGTGAGATGATTTCATTAAATATTATTCATTTCAGGAACAATATTAGAATCATCATATTTTAAACAGTAACACTAATAATAATAAAAGAAACAGGCTTAGATATTTCCAGTGTTTCCTAGAACATTTGTTTAAAAAAGACATTTGTTAGTGATTAGATTGATAGACTATTTACTGGAATCTATACATAGGTATGCATAGGAATTAAAAATGACTCAAAGCATCCAACTAGGGCAGTCCAGAAAACAGTTTTAAGAAGCTGTTTATAATAAGATTCAAGTGAATCGAAAATGACTTCACTGTAACGTGATGGGAACTTTAGAGTAAATCACAGAACAAGGCAATGACTAACTAAATTCTTGGTCAACTACTGAGCAAGGCATGCAAAGATGGAGTGAATTATGTTTGCGTGGTTATGGGAAGGAATTGGGACAAGACTGAAAGGCAAAACTGTAACATGTTCTATTTAATCATTAAAAGAAATACTTGACAGGTAAATAGTTTGTGTCTCAGAATCTGTCAAATATCTCAGTATGAAAACAATCTCACATAGCCAACATCATCAAAAGATTTTTAACATCAAAATGACTGCTAAAATGGCCATATCACAATGGCAGTATAAAATCGTTTTAAAATCTCTCTATGACACACCACCAACAAATAGCAAAAATCGGTATTAAACTCTCTCTCCCTTATTTTTAAGCCTTCTCAGGCTTTTAAGTGGAATTCGTCCATCACGTTGGGCGCCACTCTGTTGTAATAGGAGCGGCGGGCTATGTTTCTGGCACCCATCCGCCCACATGGCTAGCTTTACCTGAAACAATTACACGGAAGCTATATTCTTTTAAACACTGCTTGGCCCATTAGTTTTAGCCTCTTATTGGCTAGCTCTTACATATTGATCTAACACATTTTTAATAATCTGTGTAGCCCACAAGGTGGCTTACCAGGGAAGATCTTAACCTGCGTCTGTGTCTGGATCATGGAGACTTACTGACTTGGCTTCTTTCTCACAGAATTCTGTTCTGTCTACTCCGCCTATCTAATGTTTTGTCCTATTAGGGCCAAGCAGTTTTTGGTATTAGTTAACCAATAAAAGCAACAGATAAGATACAAGACCCACCTCCATCAGTACTCATAATAGGAAATAAATTCATCTAGGTAAATGTGATTGGATTAAGAAGGGTCCTGAATGTCAGGTAAAGGTGTTTGTACTTGATAACTTTAGTGAGAAAAGTCTTTCATATTCTGGATAGAGGAAAAGTATAAAATACATTGCATTCAAGAGAGAATTATCTAGCTACATTCAGATAGATGTATTAGGCTTTATGGGTGGATGACACTAGCAATCAGAAACATTCAATTAACTCCCTTTGCTTAGATTTTAAGCTCATCAAAGCCATATCATGTTTCTAATTTGTCTCTACTTATATAAATTTGTCTATAGGAACAAAACATTCTAATCACTGGACAGAAGTACCCAGACAGCAGGTAGTTGTACATATTATTATAAATTAATAAATTAAATCTTACTCATAATCTGTTATATATCCAATTATTACTCCAGCAGCAATAATTGGATTGCAATCTTCAAATATTCTTCAGATCACAAGGAAATGCATGAGTATGTTCTTATAATAAATATTTAATGACCCAAACTAGAGTTTTATAGAAGAATTAAAAGAAGTAGATTCAGACTTTGAGACCTATAATCAGAATTCAGCAACAAATGCAAACACCATCTTATAGTAAATTAAATAAGCCAAATACAGAAAGAAAAATATACTACCTCATATATGTAGAATTAAAAAAAATGTTAAATACAGAGAAATAAGGAGTGGAATGGCAGTAAGCAGACACTGGGAAAAGAAAGAAATGTCATGATATAGGTCACAGAGTAAACAGTTGCGGTTATATGGGCCAAATTATTCTAGGAATTTAATTTTCGACAAGGACATGTCTTCATGTTTCTACTGCTGCAAAGAGACACCATGATCATGTCAATGCTTATAAAACAAAATAATAAGGGTGGCTTACTATTCAGAGGTTTAGTCCATTATCATAGTAGGACATGGCAACATGTTGGCAGTCATGGTGCTGGAGAAGAAGCTGAGAATTCTATCTTAATCTGAAGGCAACAAGAAGTGAACTGAGCTAGGTGTAGCATGAGCAGAGGAGACCACAAAGCCCAGACTCATAGTGACAGACTTCCTCCAACAAGGTCACACCTACTTCAACAAAGGTCATACTAATAGTGCCACTGCCTATGAGCTAATGGGGGCCAATTACATTCAAATTACCACAGGAGGCTATAGTTAATAAGAGTTTATTTGCTGAATGTGGTTTTTAGTGCTGTTAAAAAAGTTTTATTGAGTATATGCATATTAAAATATCATGTCATATACCTTAATATTGAGTAAAATGGTATGTTACATTCACAGCAGCACAAGTGGGTCCAAAACTTTATACCTACACAACTGTGCCTGACATTCTACTAAGATGCTTTTACATTCCTTTCCTCTTCCTTTTGCTCCTTAGTTTATTTCTATGTCCCTGTTTCCTTTCTTCAAAAACAATACAAAAATTCCAAAAAATGACAACAGAAAACCCACCTTATATATTATTTGTAGCAGTAATCCTTAGAACCATTCAAAACTGCTCTTATTCTTTCTCTCTTTGTGTCTATACTTAGGACTCTTGACACTTTTACCTTGAATTGGTCTATGACTGTACATTGATCCATCCTCAGAATATATGAATATATAGGAACACCCCTGGCTCATAGTAGATGCTTGTTCAACTTCCACTAAATAGAATTACTCTAATAAGATGGTAATAAGTTTGCTATCAATATTGCCCAACAGAACGTTCTAAGAATGTATACAGTGGTCATTAGATACATGCTGCTATTTCAGAATTGACATGTGGCTAGAATGATTAGACATATGAATTTTAATGTTTTGAAGTGTTCAGTTACATTTCAAAGAGTCATATTAGGTAAGTAGTTAGAGTCATGGGCAGTGCAGACTATGACTATATGACAATTAGCAGTTGTGTGACTCTGTAGTTTCTGTGAAGTGTCAATTAGCTTTTTATTGTCCAATAGAGTCTAAACAGGCAGTCGATTGGCAGGTTGTTGTTGCTTTACTTCATTGGTTTTATGTTGTGCAGACATCGGTCATCAACACCACATGGCTGTCTGTGCCAAACAAAATCTAGACAATAATAAGCAAAAAAGAATTCCCAGACTCTGACTTTAAGCAGATTGATATTTTATGGAGGATGATATAATTTAAGGGCACTTAAACATTTAAAGAGATTTTTAAAATCTTAATCATCCTTGCTAGGACATAAATCATAATTAAAATTGTCTCACAGGCTTTGGATCTGGTTTGGGAAAATAGGCTTAAGGATTGCCCAGTAGGGTAGAGGTCATAGCTCTGGAGCCTGTTACAGTGGCAGCTCACGTGTTTTCCCTGTCATCTGCCTCTCAGAAGTGTACTGCTTAGCTCTGGGGAGCCCAGCTGAAAAATGCAGGGGTGGAAGAGCACACAACAAGCCTCACAATCAGAGAAACAATTCAAAAGGCACAGCAAGGTGAGTGGAGGAGCGCAGCTATTCCTTTGAATGTAAAGACAGCTCACTTGCCAATAAGCACTCTTGTGATGATTTTCTGAGAATCCCTGCTGTCAGGGATATATATCCCATACTCAGACAAAATCACTCTTCCCTCTGTCTCAGTGTTGTCACTCTTTCACTATAGAAGTTGTTTAGAACCAAAGAGACTTCCAGTGGGCAAGAAGAGTCCTGTTTGCGCTAAGTTGATTATCATTATTTAGTTAAAAGACGAAGCTACCTGGCAGGCAGCAGCCTCAAAGGAATTTCACTATGTGATTATCTTCCATAAGTTTCTTTATCTGAGTAATATAGCAGCAGTTTGGGCCTACTGAGCTTTTCATGAAAGCTGTAAGCACACAGAATACACCCTCTCTGAGTACTTTTTCTACATTGACTCATGCAAATACAAATTTTTTAAACCTCAGTTCCTGACACAGGGTAAAAAGCAAGTCTCATAGAAGGTTCAAGGAAGATTGAGGTAGGTACCAGTCTTAGTATGCCTTGCCCATCAATAAATTGTGTAGCCACATGGACTGTGTTTGAGGGATAATGTCTTAGTTTGTTTTCTATTTCTGTGATAAGACACTATTATCAAAAGCAATTTGGGGAGGAAAGGGTTTACTTGTCTTACAGATTACAATTCATGATTAGAGTAAACCCACAGGCCATGGAGGAATGCTGCTTCCTATCTTGCTTTTCCTGGCTGATCTTTTTACTTTCTTACACACCCTAGGACCACCTGCCTAGGAACGGCACCACCCACAATGGACTGCTCCCTTTCAGACCTATAATTAATCAAGAAAATGTCCCAAAGACTTGCCAACTGTACAATCTGATAGACACATTTTCTAAATTAAAAATCTTTCTTCACAGATGACACCGGTTTGTGTCAAGCTGACAGTAATAAATTTTAAAAAATAAAAATAAATAAAATAAAAACCATCCATCCAAAGTCTACTAGAAAATAAGAGCATGGATTATACAGTTGATTGGCTTTAAATACTGGATCTGCCCTAATTAGATTTACAACCATGGGCAAATATGTTCATTGTAAAACAAAGGCAATACTAGTTCTAACAGCAGAATAGCTGAAAGAACATAAAAAATAAAATCTTTCATAACATTTGAGTAACCAACATCACCAGACCATGGTCTTCAGGTGATCAGAAATCCAGGGCTCTAGCCACACCCTATCATCAAACTCTCACCTCTTGTTTTATTTATATTTTAAAAATACCTTTAATTTTATTTTATGTGTGTCTGAAAACCATGTGTGTGCTTGATGTCTGCAGCAACCAGAAGATGGTATGAGACCCATAGGAATGGAGTTATAGGGGCTTGTAAGCCACCATCTGAGTGCTGGGAAATGAACTTGGATCCTTAACAAGAGCAGTCACTGCTCTTAACTATCGAGCCATCTCTCCAGCACCCTGATTTTACTCTTAGTGAGATCAGACTTCAGTCCCTATTGTCAAATCAAAAGTGAAGTATTCTGCTCTCTCCTTTAGAACTTCAAAATATTTGGCACACAAAACTCCACAGCCTGTGAAGCTTCTAACTCCCCACAGTAAGAATGAGCATTATATGACCTGCTTGCTACTGGTGACTCCTGATCAGTGTGATGATTGTTAATTGTCATCTGGATATAATCTACATTGACCTGATAGGAGAATGCACACTGAATGTGGATGCCCGCATTTCATAGGCAAAACCTTGGGTCATATGAGAGTAAAGAAAAAAATCAAACAGCATCACACATGATTAGGTCTGCCCACTTCAATTAACATAACTAAACGTCTCTATGAAGCATGTCAAAAGGGCTGCACAGACCAGACCAAAATATTTGGCATGTCAAAAGACCAGCACAGACCAGACCAAAATATTCCTTCTCATTGAGATTCTCTTAACTATGGATATCCCATGACTAGCTGCTTTAAGTTCCTGCCATCTTGACTTCCCTGCAGAGGTAGACTGTCACTTGAAATGGTGAGTTAAAATAAACTTCCCCAAATTGCTTTTTTCCCCCCAGACTATTGTTATCTTGGAAACATAAATTAAACTAGAATACTCATTAAGGACAAAGTTAAAGGAAAACTGATCTACTAAGTGTGACTTTTGATTTCAAATGGCTTCTTCTCAGGATTGTGGGTTTGTGCAACACTGATGTTACAGGGGGGTTTTCCTAAAAGAGAATTCAGGTGGGACACAGTAGTGGAGTTTAATTAGAGAAAAGAAGCCAGAATTTAGTCTTTACAACATGAGTAGGTCAAAGAGGAGCAGCAATACTATTGATCCTAGCAGGTATGGAACTTATGATTTCTCTCTTCTTGCTATCTCACCCCTGTGTCTTCCGTCAGTGTGAACACTTCTAGGGAATAATTTATCCAGAATTCAGTATGTTATATAAGTAGACATATAATTTTTAAAGGTGTTTCAGAGTCCATAACATTGTCAAATTCAGTATGGGAAAAGGAAAAGTACTCTGGGTCATATTTTCTTGGCTGAGATGTCTTTGAAGCTATTTTGATTTGACTGGTTGTAGTCAACCACCATGCCACCTGATCTTTGTATCCTACTTAGGGGACATTAGCTATTCCACCTGGAAAGATTATGAGTACTTTTCTTTTCATCCTGGTCACTGGTTCTTGTTTTGGAGAGGTACTTTGATCTGTTCCTCTAGAACAGTGGTTGAGAACCTAATGCTTCGACCCTGTTCTGCATGTTGTGCTGAGCCCCCAGACCATAAATTTATCTTTGTTACTACTTCATAATTGTAATATTACCACTATTATGAGTAATAATGTACATATTTTTGGAGATATAGGCTTTCCAAAGGGGTTGCAACCCACGAGTTGAGAACCATTGTTCTAGGGGTTAATTTCCTGCCTAATGTTAAGACCTAATTTATATCAAAGACAGTGGCAGACAAGTCACTCCACCCTAGAAGCACCTCTCACTTAACATCACTTTACTCATGAAAATGCCTCCCTATCTGTTTCTAGTATGGCTGTCACTTTTGCAATCACCTGCACTGCTTTCAACTTACATGTTTTAACTTCTTCTAAATCAAATGTTTGCGTGGTGGCCTGCTGCATCAATGTATTGCTAGGTTATGGGTCCTCAAGCTGCCTTTCTCCTTCTCCCGGACATCAGGCCATACCACCCTGCAGACATTCCTGGAATTCATGTGATAAGAAAGCATGCTTGGCTGTGTGGCTATGTAGCTGCAAGGGAAGTTTATGGTTCAGCTTGTGCCAATCTGTTTGGCTCTTTGCCACAAAAGCCAAGTCAGGCTAGATCATGAGTATAAAGCAAGCCCTTCTGTGCAGAAAACCTACAAGAGTCAGAAGCCCCCTTTGTTCTCAGAAACTGAAAGGGCCATCTCTCCCTTGAGGATTCCCATCATGGTATGTGGACATGGTCACTGTCTTTTCTAGAGCAGCTCTTTTTGAAGTAAAAGCTCCCCCTCCTTTCAAGACCCTTTCAAACTGCTGAAAGTATAGTGCTTTATCTTTCCCACCTCTTTCCAAGTTCTACCCCAATTATGCCTTGCCAAACAACTATAACTGTGAGGTGCTCCTGTCTAGTAAATTTCTTTAGAAAGAAACTGTATTTTACACTTTAACATCTATGAATGCTATAATTTACAAGACTAAGAACTTGGACAGAAAAGTATCTGAACTCCACAGTTGACCTCCTTTACAGCAAGATCTAATTGATGCTTTGTTTAGTTCATGGGATGATGTTTTTCAATTGCTCTTGGATTTTAACAGGAAGCCAAAACAGTTCATTTATTTACAGCAGTTGGCCATTGAGATATATTATACACCTAAATATACACTTTGGTAAATTGCTCAAATTTATTCCAAAGATTATATTCAAGAAAGAGGAGTTTGGTGAGTATTTAGCAGCCCACTAATCTCATTGATCTCATTGATATCATGGCTCAGTTTCCAGAGTGAGCTTGTTAATTAACAATGTAGATGAGTTGCTATAGGCAAGATCATTGTGTGATGATACACTGGCTTTCAGCTTTCTCTTTAAGAATACTAATACATTTGCATATGCTTTCCCTCTTGCTTATTGCTATGTATAAACTTGTAAAATATCTTGAACATGGCCATAAGTTTGTTCAGTTGTTCATAGATTCAGTTCACTCACACTTTAATTGTTAACTAAAAGCAGTGTTGCTGAGCAGAAAAGAATATCTCACTTTGAATAAATGAAAGCCATTTCTATTTTGAAATTCATCAAAACTGAAGATACAAAATGTTCAGAAGCAAGTGGCATGAAAATTGCACCAGTGAAGTTTTAAACAGTAGAAGTTATTGCAATGGGAATTACCTAATGTAATAATCCATTTACTCAGTCTTAGTTTGCTTCCATATAAGCAACATGATGGAGATTAATAGATATATATTATACATATAACATGAAGTCAACAAGGCAATGACAAAAGAATAGTTTAGTCAATGCTCAGTTGTATTAGTAGAAAGTAAATACAGGAAATGACAATTTGAATGGTAGTTTGAGACTTAAGTTCCATACCAAGATGTACCACATAAAAATTTTGTATATGTAAATATACATATTTACATTTATTTTTATTTAGATGTACATGTGTGCCTCCTTATTGGTATGTGTACCAGATATATGTAAAAGCAAGAAGAGAGCATCTAAATCACTAAAACTGGCATTACAGGTGGGTGCTGGGAATTGAACTTGCGTCATCTGCAAGAGCAGTTAACCACTAAACAATGCATTTCTCAAAGTTCTCCTTCCTAAACTGATATTAGCCTGTCCATATTGTTGTAGTGTCTTTCTTTGTAGCACAAGCTAGGCACAGCACAAGGGTTCTACTGTGACTTTGGACAGATTATGAGATACTTAGGTTGAATAATTGAACCAGTTTTCACTTCAACCAGACTATCACGTATTCATAATATATAATTTCCTCTTCAAGAAAAGCATGAGAAGCATACATACACTGTGAAAGCTAATCTTGGTTATCAACTAGACATACCTGGAAATTGTGATCCTCAAATGAGGGACTGCATTGAACTGACTGACCTGTGGATGTGTCTGTGGAGCATATTATTGTTTGCTGATTAATACAGGAGAGCCTATTCTATAGTCAATGGTGACATTCTTAGGAAGGGAGACCTATGGTGTATAAAAATGGGAGCTGAACATGAGCCTGGAAGCAAGCCTGTGAGCAGCAGTCCATCAAGGTTTCTATTTCAAGTTCCTGCATGCTGGAGTTCCTGCTCTGCTTTATCGCAATGATAGACTATCCTGTATAGTAAAATGAGCCCTTTCCTCCACAAGATGCTTTTGGCCATGATGTTCACCATTAAAAAAGAAAACACATTAGAACACGCACCAAATAAGAACATACATGCACAAACACACACACACACACACACAGAGAGAGAGAGAGACAGACAGAGAGAGAGAGACAGAGACAGAGAGAGACAGAGACCGAGACAGAGACAGAGACAGAGAGAAACAAAGAGAGAGGTGGGAACAGAAGGTACATAAAATGATATATTTCAACTGATGTTCAGAGCACATTGATACAAGTTTAAAAAAACATGTTGGAAGTATTTTAGCAAGTTTACCACAAGATAGGAATGTAATATCTAGGGTTCATAGGCAGTGGACAAATCGCAGATGGATGCACTATAGATAAGAAAAAGATGGTTACAATCCCATAGTGCTATAAGAATTAGTGTACAAGAGAGGCAAAACAGTTTCTATTCTGTTTTAGGTTCAGTATCTGATAATATGTTAGTGCAAATAATAACAGATTAATAAGAGAAAATATAACAGAAATTTATTAATATGTGCTTCATACATACATATCATGAAAACAGTCAGTGATGAATAACTGACAGGTTCCTAGATGACTTTTGCAGGTTTGTAGACTCACATATAAAACAATTTGTAACCTGTCTCAGAAAGAGCAGCAAGGACAATTTTATTACAGGTTGAGAGAAAAATGACAGGGCAGGTGAGCTGTAAATTTCAGAAGCCATTAGGAGGAGAGAGATGGTGAAGAAGGCAAGCAGGTTCAGTGGTGTGGGTCTGCAAACAGTTCTAAGGGAGGTTCTTGGAGGAAAGAGTGAGAGGGCTTAGAGTGCCTATGTTAACAAATCAGGCTTAGGATCTTGGCTGGCATATGAAAGAGGGAGACAGAATACTAATGCTTCCTGGTTAGACCTCAAGCAGACAAGTGGGCAGGCTTCACAGTGTGGATCTACCTTAGAAAAACTGGTTACTCTTTGTACCTTATTAATAAGCCTTCAGATGAATCAGGTTTTATGGGAAGTGGTTTCTTGGCTAGGTGATTTACAGGCCTAGTTAGATTAACAATTAATGTGAGTGGGTGTGTGATGGCTGTCTTTGTAATCTTATAGTTTAGGCAGTTTAAAGATATCATTTTTCCACCCACAGTCATGGCTACAAGTAAGATCTTATTCTTTTGACCAGAAATAATGAATAAGAGTAGACTTAAAAGAAATAAAAATAAATAAATAAATAAACCTCTACAAAATAGGCACGCTTTACTAAGAAGCAATGGTTTTCTCATTGTGTGTCTCAGTGAAGCCCTGCTGCCTCTGCCTTACTGCCTTTTGTAGTCTTCAGAAGCAATTGTGATGAATCCTTCCAACTTTCTCACAGTATTTGAAGTTCTAAAATGGGACATTGGAAGCACATCCTTTACTTAAAGGTGGTATGATACAGGTAAAGAAAATGAGAGATGAGGCCTAAAGCTGGCAATGATGGAGAAACCATCCTCAATGGTTTCATAACTTGTTAATGGTAACCTAATAAAAGACTATAACTTTTAAGACAAATGATAACACAAATGATGTACATATGACATGCATAGTTTCTTTTCCTTCTGGAAGTAGACCATCCAACAATCCTTTTGCCACCATCTGGCTAATTTTGTATGAAGTGTCAATACGTAAAAACAAAGCAGACAAAAGCCATAACTCTCATTTCAAAAGAAATAAGATAGTTTATTCTGGAGCCAAATGAGTTATGATTGTTATGGTTTTCATCTCTTTAAGAGGCAAACCATGCACACTCCCGGTGACCCTTCCCTCCTCCCACCATCTTAGAATTTCTCACTGTCCCCTCTTGGTGAGCGCGCGTCTCTCTTCTCTCTCAGGCTCTTCTCTGTCTCTCTCCTTTCTCTTCTCCTTCTTCCTCCACACTCTCCTCTCTCTCTCTCTCCCCCCCCCAGTAATAAATATTCAATTCTGTTCTATACGATGTGTCTGTCCATGTCCCTTCTACCTGCTGCCCGCTCACACCCGCTTGCTGCACAGTGAGACCAGCCCACCCTGCTGCAAGCCAGGACCCACAGAGCTTGGGACCCACCAGGCTTGTGGCTGCTCTGTGGGGGATCTTGTAACATTTTTTAAATTGGTGTTGTGACTTGGATATCCTGAACCAGGTTCTTTTTCCACTCCCACCACCAGCTTCCTGGCTTCAATCAGTGAGTCCCCCCCCCCCATTCTGCTCTGGTTGCTCCCATTTACCGGAATTGTGTTTGGATTGACACCCGGGTCAGTCCACCCATGTGTTAGCACTGCACATTCCCCGTACAGTGCATTTGACTGGGGACCCGGGGTCCCCCAGTTTTTTATCTCTTTTTTCATTTCTTCTCTTTCCTTTTTTTTTTTCTTCTCTCATCATAACTGCCACTCAGAGTGGCCCCGGCCTCTCTGGTTTCTGGGTCACCCAACCAGATCCAGCTAGGCCATAACACCCCACTCGCGGTCCTCATCCACGAGTCTTGGGTGTTTGCGCTGATTTGCATCCTGCCTATATTGCTGGAAGACGTTCCCTTATAGGCCTTGGGTGCTACTGTTTTGCGAGGTTTTACAATTTTGGCTCTGGATAGCAACCGGCTCCCCGGCATTTTTAAAATTCCAGCCATGGCATGGTGCAGTTTTTTTTTTTTTCAGTTCCAGCCTTTTGCTCCCCTCTGTGGCTTGTGTTGTGGCACAGCGGCTCAGCAACAGGGCAGATCATGCCTTTAGATCCCTCTCATTAAGCTTAAAATCCTTACAGCTCAAAAATTGTGGCTTTTTTCATATAACATGTGGCTGCCACCATGTTAAAACTGGGGTCAGGTGACTTTATCACCATCTTGACTGAGGGCCAGGTCAGGTGACCAAATTCCACCATCTTTACTGAGGTTTACTGCCAGGTTCCCCAGTGTTAACCTTATTAAATGGTGACCTTACTACCATCTTGGCTGAGAACCAGGTCAGGTGACCAAGCTCTCCCACCATTTACTTAAGTATACCCTGCCTTGTCCCCCAGATTTCACTAAAATCATCTTGTTAACTCTGTTACATGTGTTTTGCGCAGTGGAATGCCTTTGATAGGGCCCATCAAAAGCATCCACATTGCCCAATTCCTGTTCACTCTTTCTGTGTATAATAATTGTTCATTACATCTCATTTCAGACTACAAAATCATAATTCTCATGTTTTAAACTGGTATGTACTTTTAAGTCTCTTAAAAATGCCTTATATTTAATCCAACCTTCATTTAAAATATATTAAGCTGTTCTTTACTATTGTCAGTTCTGCCATTAACCTTCTATTGCAAGCAGTTTCTTCTTTCTGTTTTTTTTTTTTTTTTTACAAGTATAAATCTTACCTGTTAAGAGTCAGTACAGTCAAGCTCAGACCCAACCTTCCAGGCAGATTCTATACTAAAGTTATACCTAATAAACAGCCCTCAACTGCTCCAAGATCTAGGGAATGTGATATTTAAATATTTAATTATTAAAAAAAAACTTTTCATAACAAAAGAGAGACAGGTTGGATCCTAGCAACAGCACTCTTATTTCCTCCAAAGAATACAGAAGACAAATGGGCACAGAACAACATTCTTCTGCAGTTAACTTTGACTGCTGAGTGCTCACTTTTGGGTAAAACTTCCTTTCATCTAAACTAAATACCTCCAGACGTGGACAGAATCACTGGAATTGGCAGCCTAGCTTCTCAGGTCAAGGTAGGCCTGTCTTCCTACAGATTTCTTAGCCCACAGGGTCTTTTGGAGCCTGGCAGGCCTGGCACTAAACAACAAAAGAAAAGTGCAACCTTCAGCGACCATGGAGGATCCAAAAAAGAATAGCTCTGGGTCCCAACCAAGTAAGTTCTTTGTCATTTTTTTAATCAGTAACTCAAATAAAATCTTATCCTTCTCAAAGATCTCTGATACAGTCTAATAGCTGAGAGGTTTTGCCAGGTTACCTCACCAAACAAATTTCAAATCAACTTTCTCTCTTATGCTGCTTTCCATGGTCTTAAAAAATACTTTTCATTGTACAAAAATATGTCACAGTCATTATACAATGTATGTGTCTAAAACTTCTGTTTTCACAAACCCAAGGAGTTCTTGTGAGTTCCAGGGAGCCAAATTAAAGGATCCATCTGAATCAGGTTAGATACATTCCCCTCAATTCCCTGGTCCTAAAAAAAATGTTTTCCCTTAATTTAACTTTGTTCTTTGTTCTGCCAATAACTTAAACAGGTAAGAGACACCAGACATTTCCATGCCGCAGACACCGGTTGAGAGTAAAGAGACCAGCTATGCAAGGATGTGGCTAGCACCCAGCCTTCTCTGGTTCCTCCCCCCAAAGATGACAGCCACAAATAAGCCGGAAGCAGTTTTGAAAATCCACTGCCCCAATTCCATTAAACGGTGGTGTCTAATCTCCTGCTTTTTATTATAAAAAAAGAGCTGGGAATGTTATGGTTTTCATCTCTTTAAGAGACAAGCCACGCCCACTCCTGGCAACCCGTGCCCTCCTCTTGCCATCTTAGATTCTGTGTGTCGCCTCTAGGCATGCACACCTGTCTCTCTCTTTTCTCTTCTCTCTTCCCTTTCTCTCTCTCTCTCTCTCTCTCTCTCTCTCTCTCTCTCTCTCTCTCCTTTCTCCCCCTCCTTTAAGTAATAAATATTCAATTCTATTCTGTATGATGTGCCTGCCCACGTCTCTCCTACCTGCTGCCTGCTCACACCCATTTGTCGCATAGCAAGACCAGTCCACCCCACCGCAAGCTGGGGGATCTTGCAACATTTTTAAAAATGAAGGCTTGAGAAGAAAGATTCAGATTACTCCAAATTATGTAATAGTAATAGCTTCATGGAGTTTTTACTGTAATAAAACAAAAAAATGAATGAATACTTTCTTTCAAATCAGTGGTGATGTCAGTTTTATGTATAACTGGAAAAATATTCTAAAGGCCTTAGAGATCATCTGATGATATTCTGAGCTTTTGAGTTGATGGAAGCTGGGTGTCTGTACATTGCAAAAGAATTTCCTTAACAGTCAGAAGCATGTTAAGTCACCTACCTTGGCTCCATCTCTAGCACCAGCTTCATCTTTCTCCTTATCAATTATGAACATCTTCTGTACTTTATACTTTATTTATCTGCTTATTGTCTCTGTATTTCATGAGAACCAATTCACTTTTTTCTTTCTTTATTTTTTCTGTTTTATCTCAAGTACCAAGAATAAGACTTCTGCATTTAATGCAGAAACATATAATTATAGCATGAAAAATGTGAATTTCCTTAGGAGTACACAAATGATATTAAGTGTTTTGAAGAATTTGCTTTCAGTCAATGGACACAGTCTTTGACAGGTGACTGAATCATGAGGATTCAGAATGACTGGCTTAATCCACTGATGGATTCCTAATGTGTTAAAATTTCTTTACTGTTGAGTGAAGGAAAATGTGTTGGTGGGCCTAGTTGGAAGAAATAAGTCCCTGGGTGTATGTCTGTCGTGAGCACACCTTGTAATCATTCCACTCTCTTTATTGGATTCCTATTTGACTTGAGGTAAGCAATCATCTTCTGTCATGCCCTTCCTGCCTTGATGTTTTGTCTACTCTCATGTTCAAAGCAGTGGACTTAACTCATCATGGATAGAACTTCTGAAGTTATGAGACAAACAAAACAAATATTTCTTTCATTAAACTGTTTTTATATGTGTTTGACATAGTAGCTAGAGGTCTAATAAATACAATCTATATTTTCATTGGATCTAGTGTCTTAGATGTTTATTTAAGTCAACTTTGGCTACTCTAACAAACATAGCATATATTAGCTGGCTTATGAACAATAGAAAACTGATTTCTCCCCGGTCGGGAATCTGGTACATTTAAGATCAAGGTACACAGAACAATGGTGTTTCGTGTGGTGCCATTTATAAAGATTGTCTGTCTTTCTGAGTCCTTGCTTGGTGCTAAGAGCAAGGATACTCTGGGATCTGTTTATTTAGGGAAATTTGTGCCATCCATGAAGACTCACTCTAAAAACCTAAGAAAACATCAAAAGGCCTTCTTTATGACACTAGTGCCCATGAGGAACAGATCTGAACACATGAACTTGTGAGGCTGCATGGAAATAATAGTAATCTACAAAGTTTTAGGTAATAAAGGCAATGACATTGGCAATAGTAGTGGGTACTACATGAGCAATTCTGGGATACAGTCACTGGTCAGCATTTGCTTATTGAGATTACATACTACTTATAGTAGGATCCCTTTCCCTTAGAGGGGTCTTGAAAGCTATTCAGTAACCCTAAATAAGTGTCTTTAACATTTGACTAGCCAAAGCTGGATTCACATGCTTGTATCCAATAATACTCATCAGCATCAGGACTACTATTGCAAGGACTGGCTGTAGCAACATATCTGCTGGAATCTTTGGTTGTCCTAGAATTGGTTTCTGGTTTGGTTTCCTCTAAAGTTATTGAAAGGTCATTGCTGAGTCTCAATGATAATTAATTTTCTGGAGAGCTTAAAGATCTTGCTATCAGCAGAGTTTGAGATACAAGGCAAAGAAGGAAAAAAAAAAGAGTACAGGGAAAATGAAGACTGTAATTCAAGCTCCCCTACCACATGTTTCCTATGACTCCATGGATTCAGTATTACAATGTGTACCCATGACTCTATGGCTCACAAATGAGACAAGTCTGCTACATGGAGTTACAGGCCAAGGAGGTTTGGTAGAAGCCTGTTTTTCTTCCGTCCTTCTTTCCTTCCTTGCTTGCTTTCTGGCTTCCTTCCTTTCTTTCTTTTCTTTTTTAATGATAAGATCTCACTGTATATCCCACACAGCAAACCACTACATCTACTATGTAGCCTAGGCTATCTTCAAACTGGTAGCAATCGTCCTGCCTCAGCCTCCCAAATGCTGGGATTATAAGTATGAGCTACCACATCTGGCAAAACCTGCTTTCTTTGGAAAGTTACCTGCTTCAGGAAATATCTTCTAGCTTGTAACTGTCTCTAGTAATGGCCAGGTCTACTTGACTTAAGTTAGCCATTATAGAAGAGATAAAATCTGATTCAGTGAGTTGTAAACTTAGGTGTACAGTAACACTCCAAATTTCAGAGGAAAAGATATGTACAATATTAGACTTCAATCAAATCTGAATGTATGTCATTATTTGTAGGAAGCGATATCTCACACTATCCATATGCCTCCTTCAACTGCACTTCAATTCTCCCAGCAAATGACTTCTTGTACTTCCTAGAGATAGCCTGATGATGAGCTAGCTAAGGAAAAAACAAATGATCTGGTTTATAAAGATAGCTTTGGATGATGTGCTGACAGCAAGTAAAAAGATGTCTTCTACTCTATCAGTGTATCACATAGAGGTTACTCTGAAAGACATTTATGGCAAGAAATCTTTCCAACTGGCTGACATTCAAGTTGTGCTTATTGTCTACTTTGCTGCAAGGATATATGACATTACTTATTCATGGGTTATGGCTAATGGTTTGGTTGGGTGATGAGGCAGTTTAGAAAGTAAGACAGAAGGATTGGTGAAAAGGATGTTTGAATCAACAATTTCTTCATAAATTTCATAGATGTGGACCAAATGTGATTATTATGTCTACACCTCACATGATTATCCACCAAAATTTGTTCTTGGCAGAAAAGGTTTTTAAAATTCTAGAAAGATGACTAACTCTTTTAGGTCACTTAACAACCATAGTTCTTTTCCCTGGATCATAATTTTTCACTTACAAAATAGATAAGTGTGTGTGTGTGTGTGTGTGTGTGTGTGTGTGTGTGAGCATGCATGCGTGCATGCACACACGAACATGTGACTGTGGATGTGATTCATTTTCTCACCAAGGTTGGCTTCACTCAGTATACAATTTGCTTGTAGTTGGTATGGACCCACAGTATATCAGAGGATGAGCTAGCTACCTAGTAAAGTTTGATTATAGAGAATGTTATCATGGATATAGCTGTATCTTTCCTTGAGGAAATAAAATATTTTTATTTTTTTAGCCATTAATTTTACATTAGAACTATATTCTATGTACTGACTGCCATGTACACAGACATAATATCCCACCCAATATAAGCTTCAATAAAAGAACTCATTTGTTTCCAAAAGAATAAAGAGTGAATTGACTATGTTCTGTGTGATTCACTGACTTTAATATGACCTGCATTACCCAAGGACAGGTTTATTTGTGGAATGATATACCCTGCAGAAATGATGTACAGTCATTCTGTAGCTGGTAACAAATACATGAAGTTTCTTTTTCTGTGATGGAGTATTTGTTATAAGCCAGTGATCCAGCTTTCCTCACTGTCATGTGACATAGATCTGGAAACCATTGGGTAGAAATGGCAGTGATACCTCTTTCTCATTATAACCAATCTGTAGTATACATAAGCGACCCCAAAAACTCTACCAAAGAACTCCTATAGCTGATAAACACCTTTAGTAATGTGGCAGGATACAAGATCAACTCCAAAAAATCAGTTGCCTTCCTATACACTAAGGATAAGGAAACAGAGAAGGAAATCAGAGAATCATCACCTTTCACGAAGCCACAAATAGCATAAAATATTTTGGGGTAACCCTAACCAAGGAAGTGAAACATCTATTTGACAAGAAATTTAAGTCTTTTAAGAAAGAAATAGAAGAGGACACCAGAAAATGGAAGGATCTCCCTTGCTCTTGGATTGGGAGGATCAACATAGTAAAAATGGCAATTCTACCAAAAGCAATCTATAGATTCAATGCAATCCCCATCAAAAT
>NW_026068224.1:477635-488648 GCF_014885135.2 Alexandromys fortis
CCCACAGGGCAGGGAACCCTGATTGTTCTTTGGGCTGACAAGGGAGGGGGACTTAATTGGGGGAGGGGGAGGGAAATGGGAGGCGGCAGTGGGGAAGAGACAGAAATCTTAGAAAGAAAGAAAGAAAGAAAGAAAGAAAGAAAGGAAGGAAGGAAGGAAGGAAGGAAGGAAGGAAGGAAGGAAGAAATAAAGAAAATCTGAAAAAAAAAACAAAATCAGAAAAAAATATGGGGCCATTACAACGGTCATGGAGGAAAAAAGAGAATTATCAGGTTATATTTTGAATACCTGTACTTCATAAAATTGGAAAACTTAAAGAAAATGGACTACTTTCTGGATAAATATCACTTACCAAAATTAAATCAACACCAGAGAAGCAAATTAAACAGGCCTATAACTGCTGAAGAAATAGAAACAGTCATCAAAAATCTTTCAACCAAAAAAAAAAAAAGCCTAGGACCAGATGGTTTTGGCTCATCATTCTACAAGACTTCAAAGAAGAACAAATACCAATACTCCTCAAATTATTCCACACAATAGAAACAGAAGGAACTATGCAAAATTCTTTTTATGAGGCAATAATTACTCTGATACCCAAATCACAGAAAGGCATAACTAAGAAAAATAATTACAGACCAATCTCACTCATGAAAATTGATGCAAAAATACTCAATAAAATACTGGCAAATCAAATTCAAGAACATATCAGAACCATCATCCACCATGATCAATTCGGCATTTTCTCTGAGATGCATGGATGGCTCAACATAAGAAAATCTGTCAATATAATCCATCATACAAACAAACTGAAAAATAAAATCCCTATGATCATCTCATTACGTGCCAAAAATGTTTCAACAAAATACAACATCCCTTCATGATAAAGGTCTTGGAAAGAGCAGGGATACAAGGAACATACCTAAATATAATAAAGGCAAGCCAAGAGCCAACATCAATCTGAATGGAGAAAAACTCCCAGAAATTCCACTGCAATCAGTAACAAGACAAGGTTGTCCATTCTCTCCATATCTATTCAATATAGTTCTTGAGGTCCTAGATAGAGCAATAAGACACCAAAAGGAGATGAAGAGGATACAAATTGTAAAAGAAGAAGTCAAACACTTGCTGTTTGCTGATGATATGATAGTTTACATAAGCAATCCCAAAAAGTCTACAAAGGAACTTCTACAACTCATAAACACTTTCAGCAATGTAGTAGGATACAAGATTAACTCAAAAAAATATTAGTAGCCCTCTTGTACACAGATGATAAAAGGGCTTTGGAAGAAATCAGAGAAACAACACCCTTAACAATAGCCACAAATAGCAAAAACATCTCAGAGTAAATCTAACCAAACAAGTGGAATACTTGTATGACAAGAACTTTAAATTATTGGAGAAAGAAATTGAAGAAGACATCAGAAAGTGGAAAGACATCCCATGCTCTTGGGTAGGCATAATTAATATAATAAAAATGGCAATCTTTACCAAAAGCAATCTACAGGTTCAATACAATGCCCATCAAAATCCCAGCAAAGTTTTTCAGAGACCTTGAAAGAACGGTATTCAACTTTGTATGGAAAAGCAAAAAACCCAGGTTAGCCAAAAAAATCCTGTACAAAAAAAGAACTTCTGGAGGCATCACAATCCCTGACTTCAAACCCTACTACAGAGCTACAGTACTGAAAACAGCCTGGTATTGGCATAAGAACAGACAGGAGGAACAATGGAACTGATTGGAAGTCCTGGATATTAATCAACATACCTTTGAACACCTGATTTTTGACAATGAAGCAAAAAATATTCAATGGAAAGAAGAAAGCATATTTAATTTAACAAATGGTGCTGACATAACTGGATATCAACATATAGAAGAGTGGAAACAGAATCATATCCATCACCATGCATAAATCCCAAGCCCAAAGACCTCAACATAAAGCCAGCCACAGTGAAACTTATAGAAGAAAAAGTGGGAAGTACACTTTAATACATTGGCACAGGAGACTACTTCCTAAATATAACCCCAGCAGCAAGGCACTGAGAGAAACAATTAAAAAATGGGACTTACTAAAACTGAAAAGCTTCTGTAAAGCAAAGGACATGGTCATCAAGACAAAATGACAGCCTATAGAATGGGAAAACATCTTTACTAACCCCACATCTGACAGAGGTCTGGTCTCCAAAATATACAAAGAATCCAATAAATTGGTCATCAAAAGAACAAATAATCCAATAAAAATGGAGTACAGACCTAAACAGAGAACTCTCAACAGAGGAATCTAAAATGGCTGAAAAGCACTTAAGAAAATGTTCAACATCTTTAGTTATCAGAGAAATGCAAATCAAAACAACTCTGAGATTCCATCTTACACCTGTATGAATGGCCAAGATCAAAAACACTGATGACAACTTATGCTGGAGAGTTTGTAGGGAAAAGGTAACACTTCTGTATTGCTGGTAGGAATGCAAGCTGGTACAGCCCCTTTGGATGTCAGTGTGGCAATTTCTCAGAAAATTAGGAAACAATCTTCCTCAAGACCCAGTAATACCAATTTTGGTATATATCCAAAGGGTGTTCAATCATGCCACAAGGACATGTGCTCAGCTATGTTCATAGCAGCATTCTTTCTCATAGCCAGAACCGGGAAACAGCCTAAATGCCCCTAGTCCAAAGAATAGATAAGGAAAATGTACCACATTGTCAAAAATACATTGTGTATTTGTAATACACAATGGAGTATTACACTGCAGAAAAATAACAACATCTTGAATTTTGGACGCAAATGGATGGAGCTAGAAAACATTATTTTGAGTGAGGCAACCCAGACCCAGAAAGACAATTATCATATATACTCACTCATAGGTGGTTTTAAAACATAAATCATAGAAAACTACAGCCAGAGAACTTAGACAACAATGAGGATACTAAGAGAGACTTCCATAGCTCTAATCTACATGAGAAGTAGAAAAAGACAAGATGTCCTGGGTAAATTGGGAGCATGGGGACCTTGGGGGAGGGTAGAAGGGTAGAGGTAAGAGGTGGGGAGGGGAGCAGAGAAAAATGTAGAGCTCAATAGAAATCAATTAAAAAAAACAAATTGGGTTCAAGACATGTCTGTGGAGAATTTTCTTTTTTTTAATGATTAGTATGAGATAGACCAGGTAAATATGGATGTTATCAGCCCTGGCAGGTAGTCTTGGATTGTATAATGAATAAGGCTGCCCAAGTCATAAGGAGAAACCAGTAAGTAGTGTTTCTTCATTTACTGTGTGTCAGTTTGTATCACCAAGTTCTGTCTTGAGTTCTTGTCTTTGCTTACCCTGATGAAAGTCTATAAGCAGTAATATTTAATAAACCGGTTTTTTCATCTTTGTTTTTGGTTAGTGTTTTATCATAGCACCAGAGACAGAAACCAGAACAATCTTCTCTGCTGTAGGAATTCCTGCAGCCAGTAGCCTTTAAGTTAATCGCCCACTTGGTCATGGTCTCTTATGCTATATGCCAATGTAAAGCATGTGACAGGCCTCCCTTCTGGCAGTGTGATTTGGTTCCTGTTCCCCATTTTTGCAGTTGATTGTGATCTGTGAGTCTACCCCTAAATAAATAACCCTTTATTATACTCAACTTTGAGCTCTGGGCTTCTTGCTACATGTACAGAATTGATTTAATTGCTTTTAATTCATCAAGTAAAGCATATTTCTCTGTATTTAACCAGTACCAAGGCAGGAAACTAAAGCAGCTCACGACCATTTATATAGTCATTGGTTGCATCACAGCTAGTTGCAACTCTGCAACCATGACACTTGCTGGACAATAAAGATTACTATACCTAAAACAATTTACCAGATTTCACAACAGGTAATTAATAGATCAATAAACTTGAAAGTTATATAATGGCAAATGACATTACCATTGAAACTTTTAGTAACTTTTTTTTGCTAATATTATGGACTGTATTTTGCAAGGCTTATATTGTTATTGTGATGTATCCATTAATTGGATATTGGGAGTCAGTTTTTCTTCACATTATATCCTTAAGAAATTGGTTTGATAACAGAGCCAAGAGTGAGGCATTTTAGAAATGATATGTCTTTACAGACTAATAATGAGCAGCTAGTTGACAGGATCAATGCCATCAAAAATCAAAAGTTACCTGAAAAAATTACAACTATTGAAAACGGTAACATGAATTTGATAGACAATATTGATTCTATGTCTAAGGGTACTGAGAAATTATCTAAAAGGATACATACTGTTGAATTTGACAATAAAAATTTGTTAAAAGTTATGATAGGTTACCAGATAGTGTTTCTCTCCAGGAAGGCAATCTGCATGCTACCCAAATAATGTCCAAGGATGACAGTTATATTTAAAGAAAAAACTTCAGACCTTGGAATTACATGTGCAGAATGCAGACCAGAGGCTAGTTACCTCAATGAAATCACTAGAAATACATACAGGTCAAGAGATTCAGGCTTTACAAAAGACAGTAGTAAAAAGATTTGAAATGATTGAGGAAATTATTGGAGCTGATGAGCAGGGAAAGAAGGTACATGGGCAGGATTTAACATCACCAGTAGCTGTCAGAGATAACCCAGGGTTTTAGCTTCCTACCCTGTATCTACTCTGACAAAGCATCAAGTTCTAAAGGCCCAAAAGGATCCAAAGAAGGTAGATGGATTTCTATAGGAATGAATGCTCTAAAAGAAATTAAGCAAATGGTTTGCATTCCACATTTGTTAGGGAGATGGTAAAGATATTGGCTTCTAGCATTAAAGCCACACCACATGACTGGCTTCTTTTAGTTTCAGCAATCCTGGATGATGGACATCAACTCATGTTTAAATGTTATTTCAGAGAAGAGGATAAAATTTTAGAACAACATGGAAAAGCAAAAGGACTTGAGACTTCCCAAGATCAAATTCTTGGTGAGGGCACTTGCTGACCCATAGGCTCAAGCTCTATGTGATGAACAAATCTTGTTTCTATGCCACAAAGCAGCTTAAATGCTTGGGAAAGAAATGAAGAACTAAGAAAACAAATTGAATCATAACCCAAGGTTAAACAGGGCCAGAGAGAACTCTTTTGTGACCTTTTACAAAGACTAAATAAGGCTGTACAAATAGGAGTAACAGACCCAGATGCTAGACAATTACTTATTGAATCTCTGGCTTTTGAAAATAACAACTTAGAAAGCAAAAAGATAGATGGGCCTTTAGATATTTTATCAGCACCAATGGCTAAATAGAATCTGCATACAATGAATATTGAGACATTTGAGTATAATACTGAATTTGGATAGAAGAAACAATTTCCAAAGATATGAGGAGACATCAAAATGCCAATTGTGGTAAAATAGGACATCTGAAAAGGGACTGTAGACAAGAAATTCCTAGGAATAATGTCTTCTCTGGAAATGGCAATAATAGGAGGACTCAGCCTTCAGGTATATGTAGAAGGTATGGCAAAGCCCAACATTGGACCAATAAATACAGATAAACATAAGACAGACAAGGCAACCCGATACCACTGGGAAACATCTTGAGGGGCCTCTCACTGGCCCCAAAGTCAAAAGTGGTCTGGTCATTCACAGTCACTGGGAATAGGTTTACAGAAAATTAGAACACAAAAGGCATAAATTAGGAGAGATCAATTGCAGACTCTTAATAACTTTCAATGATTGTTAGGAGACATTTCCACTCTATGACCAGTTGTTGGGATAACACCTGATCTAATAGTTTATTAAAAAAAACTTATGTGGGAAAAGTTTCTGAATTAATTATAACTTTGTCAACTAGCAGGTATAGAGCCAGTAGAGATTATAGTGCCTTCTACTATTGATGAAATTAAAAAAAATTATGGGAAGACAATGAACCTATCCAAAGAGTTTGTGCTAATTTTTTAGGGGAGATTAATAACAATTATGCAAAAAGTGAGAGAATTAATCTTATAAAGAAAACTACTTAGATCCTTTCCCATATTGTATGGGCTACACAAATAACTAGTGCCCATATATTCTATACTGATACAAATAAATCAGTAAAGGCAGGTTACAAATTAGAAAATTTAAGTAAAGTGGAACAGAGCCTTTATAATTCTGTCCAAAAGGCAGAATTATATGCTATTCTCATGGTACTAAGAGATTTTCACGAACCTCTTAATATAGTTACTATTCACAATATGCAGAAAGATTTGTTTTGCATATAGAAACCACTGAATTTATACCAGATGATACAGAATTGACTTCATTATTCATACAGGTTCAAGATATAATCAGGAATAGGTTCTGTCAAATATACATAACACACATTCAAATCCAAATGTGTCTGCCAGGTTCTCTAGCACAAGGTAATGCAGAAATTGGATCGATTATTGATTGGAAATGTGTTGAAGGCCTCAGAATTTCAAAAGAAACATCATGTCATTACAAAGGCTTAAAGAAAGAGTTTTTCATTATATGGCAACAAGCTAAGGAGATTATAAAAAGATGCCCCATTTGCTCTCTATATAACCAAGCACTGCTACCTGCAGGTAGTAACCCAGAGGCTACTCAAAGGAATGAAATCTGGCAGATGGATGTGTTCCACTTTGCAGAATTTGGAAAATATGTACATCACTTGACTAACATAAGGCTGATTTAGTAATCACACATTTTTTTTTAGAAGTTATGGTCATCATGGGGAGACCTGCACAAATAAAGACACATAATGGTTCAGCATATGTCTGTAAGAAAATGGAACTGTCTTTTGCTTATTATAATATAAAATGTATTACAGGTATACGACACAATTCTACAGGTCAGGCAGTTGTAGAAAATCAAATCAAACTATAACGTATATGTTAAAAACAGAAAGTTTTGGAAAATACCTCCAGATATAAATTATATAATGCTTTATTTACCTTAAATTTCTTAACGCTAGTGAGAAAGGGAAAACAACAACAGAGAAACATTGTATAATGGAAACATCTTATGAGTTTAATCAACTGGTGTATTTCAAGAATGTGTTGACCTCACAATGAAAGTCAGAAGATGTGGTACATTGGGGAAGGGATTTTGCTCTTGTTTCAACAGGAGAATAAAAGTTATGGATACCATTAAAATTAATAAAGATTCGGTTTGTAAAAGAAAAACCTTTTCAGAACGACAAATGATGTCCACATAGGTGACAACCATACAGGTGGTAAGGAAACCATATAGGGTTGGGGCAGGGTTATGCTTTGTCTTTACAGGAAAATACACATCTTCAAAAATTCAAGAGCCCCTGGATGTTTAGATGCTGACAGAAGGAATATCTATCCAACAAGGATCATCAAGTAAAAGGAATATGACTTATAAGGACAGATGATCAACACACACACACACATACACACACACACACACACACACACATGAATATATAGCTGGCCTTTGGAGATGTACAATGGCTCTGTCCTTCTCTAAATCCAAGCATGTTGTTGAAACAAAAATTCAGAATTTCTCTCTCCTCTCAGGTGCCATGGTATGGGACAGAAAAAAAAGTAATTTAGAAAAAAAATTACTTTTTTTCATGCATATTTTTGTCTCTATTGTATCTTTAATTGAATATATGTCTGTACAAGTAATGTTTAAGGTTTCTACAATGAACAATGAATTTTCCTGCAGTAATCTTAAAATTTCCAGGAAGATGGGGCCCCACAACAACAGCTCCACCTGGTTGATATGGCATCATGATGCTGATAGTGCTACTATAATACCAGTTTTGAGTACCAGCTGCTCAAGATGGTTCCAACTTGCCTAGCTTAACTGGTGCCCTTTTTTATAACTTTCTGGCCAGAACTCCAAATAGGAACCTCACAAAAACCCTTCCAAATACTCAGAGATTATTTGCAATTATACCAGACAGTAATCTTGGAACATAATCATCATTTTACTTTCACAGGTTCCCATAGGAAGAACATCACCTCCATGACCACTGGATGTAATTCTAGAAAACGATGTCCCCTCTCCCAACAAAGTTTGTCCTAGAGTTAGGCACATCATTTAGGGGTTGATTATAATTGTTATAGGGTTGAGGGTTGAGGGAAAATTGTATAAGCTCAGGGATCTCTTTATAAAAAGGGAAATTAAATGGGATAATAGATTATTGTGAGCTTACTTACACTAATAATAGTGAATAATAGAGTGAATACTTGTGAGCTATTATTTATAGGTAATTAATATTGTTATAGATTCTTGTATATTGATACAAATTTAAATTATATTGAATATGTTCCTATTTTTCTACAATATTTGCATACCTAGGCAAAGTTATTTAGTCATATTGTATATATGTATGTTTCTGCCTCTACTTAAGACATTTTGTATAATGATACAATTTTAGAATATTTTTATTATATTACAATATACATTTCTACCTCTGATCAAGATACTTATAGATTGTTTACATTTTGAGGTCATTGTCCTTATTTGTTTCACAGTTGTTTAAAGATTAATATTCTAATATGAGGTCTTAGTCTTTAAGTTATATAGGAATTAAGAATTATAGGTCAATAGTCATCCATGTTTGTCATACTTATTGTTAGATTAATCAGGTTCTTTAGATATATAGAGACTGAATTCTGCATAGATAGGTAATTTTCAATCACTTCAAAGAGCTGTAGAATATGCCATTTAAATAACTTAGGATTCTCTTGACATAAGACCATATTATTCCTGGCAGCACTGTTGGGGGAGGTCCTTCCACTCCTCCAGCCAACAGCCAGTGAGATACCAGCCCATTGGGGCATGGTTTCTCTCTTTAAAAAAGCGGCCACTTCCCTCCTTGTGCTCTCTTACTTCCTGCTCTGCTTCCGGTGACTAGATTCCCTTCCTGATTGCACAGAGGGCTGTTGTTTGGAACAGTGATCTGTAAGTTTTTTTCCCCTTTAAATAAATAACCATTCTATTAATCATAATTCCAAACTGGTGTGGGATTGGTTGTGACTTACGCCTTCGCCTTCACATCACCAGTCAATTCCTGAGAGAATGTTGATCAGTGAAACACTTTACTTGGAATTTGTTTTCTTCTTGCCAAAACTGCCCTTTTCGCAAGGAACTGGCCATGCATCAAACACTGACAAAATACATGATGTCCGAACAAAACAAACAGGATACAAGAAAAAAGCCTGTCAAATCTTGCTAAGACAGGGGAATATGGTTTAGATAAATTTTCTGAGATCTCTGAGCTCAGTTACTCAAGGCCTTAGCTGAAGCTGGTTGCTCCAACATAGCAAATGAGACTTTGGGTTATTGCCCAGGTAGCCAGTTGTCTCTGTCATTTGTTGCACATTTTAGAAGTTACTAGATTGCACATCTTGCTTACTCAAGTAATATTATTTCACTTCTCAGATTTTGATGGGGTTGAATACTAGATAGTTATAGTTACTTTCCTTTTAATTTGACCAAGGTATTCATAAAGACTTAAACTCCTTAGGATAGGATAATTATTGAGACATTTATCACATGTTTCTTGCTTGATATTGTTAAGGCTGGTTGTAATTCTTATTTTTATACCTTATATTTGTTCCTATTGTATATAATTTTGTATTAGGCTTAAAACTCTCTTATTTAAACAAAAGGTAGAGGTTCTGTAGTAATTCCTAAAGCATATAGCCTTTAAGTTACCTGACCATATCTATCACCATGCAGAAAACTCAAGTCCAAATGGAAAAAAGACCTCAATATCAGTCTGAACACACTGAACCTGATAGAAGAGAAAGTGGGAAGTACTCTACAAGACATGGGCACAGGAGACCACTTCCTACATATAACCCCAGCAGCACAGACAATAAGGGCAACATTGAATAAATAGGACATCTTGAGACTGAGAAGCTTCTGTAAAGCAAAGGACACTGTCACTAAGACAAAAGGGCAACCCCCTGACTGGGAGAAGATCTTCACCAAACCCGCAACTGACAAAGGTCTGACCTCCAAAATATATAAAGAACTCAAGAAACTAGACCGTAACAGGCTAATCAACCCAATTATAAAATGGGGCACTGAGCTGAACAGAGAATTCTCAACAGAAGAAATTCAAATGGCCAAAAGACACTTAAGGTCATGCTCAACTTCCTTAGCAATCAGGGGAATGCAAATCAAGACAACTTTAAGATACCATCTTACACCTGCCATAATGGCTAAAATCAGAAACACCAATGATAGCCTTTGCTGGAGAGGTTGTGGAGAAAGGGGTACACTCATCCATTGCTGGTGGGAATGCAAACTTGTGCAACCACTTTGGAAAGCAGTGTTGCGGTTTCTTGGGAAATTCGGGATCAACCTACCCCTGGACCCAGCAATACCACTTTTGGGAATATACCCAAGAGATGCCCTATCATACATCAAAAGTATATGCTCTACTATGTTCATAACAGCATTGTTTGTAATAACCAGAACCTGCAAACAACCTAGATGTCCTTCAATGGAAGAATGGATGAAGAAAGAATGGAATATATACATATTAGAGTACAACTCAGCAGTAAGAAACAATGCCTTTTGAATTTTGCATGCAAATGGATGAAAATAGAAAGCACTATCCTGAGTAAGGTAAGCCAGACCCAAAAAGAGGAACATGGGATGTACTGAATCATATTTAGTTTCTAACCATAAATAAAGGAATTGAGCCTATAATTTGTGATCTAAGAGAAGCTAGATAAGAAGGTGAACCCAAAGAAAAACATATAGGCATCCTCCTGAATATTAAACTTCATCAGGCGATGCAAGGAGACAAAGACAAAGACCCACATTGGAGCACCAGACTGAAATCTCAAGGTCCAAATCAGGAGCAGAAGGAGAGAGAGCACGAGCAAGGAACTCAGGACCGTGAGGGGTGCACCCACACATTGAGACAATGGGGATGTTCCATTGGGAACTCACCAAGGCAGCTGGCCTGGGTCTGAAAAAGCCTGGGTTAAAACCGGTCTCGCTGAACATAGCAGACAATGAGGACTACTGAGACCCCAAGAACAATGGCAATGGGTTTTTGATCCTACTG
>NW_026068224.1:491598-494311 GCF_014885135.2 Alexandromys fortis
ATTTGTTCAACTATGTTCATAGCAGCATTATTTGTAATAGCCAGAATCTGGAAACAACCTAGATGTCTTTCAATGGAAGAATGGATGAAGAAATTGTGGAATATATACACATTAGAATACTACTCAGTGGTAAAAAAAAAAATAACTTCTCGAATTTTGGATGCAAATGGAAGGAAATAGAAAACACTATCCTGAGTGAGGTAACCCAGACCGAAAAAGATGAACATGGGATGTACTCACTCATAATTGGTTTCTAGAGATACATAAACATCAGTGAGTCTATAATTTGATAAACTAAAGAAGCTAAATAAGAAGGTGATCCCAAAGAAAAACTTATAGCTATCCTCCTGGTTATGGGAAGTAGACAAGATTGCCGGGCAAAAATTGGGATCTTGGGGGTGGGGTGGGAGGGGGGTAAGGGGAGATGGGGAGAGAAATGTGAGAAGGGGAGGTTGGGGGGAACTTGGGGAAACGGGATGATTGGGATAAAGGAAGGTTGGATGGGGAGCAGGGAAGCGCATATCTTAATTAAGGGAGCCGTCTTAGGGTTGGCAAGAGACTTGGACCTATAGGGACTCCCAGGTGCCTAGGGCGATGTCCCCAGTTAGTTCCTGGTGCAGCTGAGGATAGGGAACCTGAAATGATCCTATCCTATAGCTATAGTGATGAATATCTTGCATATCACCATAGAACCTTCATCTGGCGATGGATGGAGATAGAGACAGAGACCCACACTGGAGCACTGGACTGAGCTCCCAATGTCCCAAGAAGGAGCAGAAGGAGGGAGAATATGAGCAAAGAAGTCAGGACCACGAGGGGTGCACCCACCCACGGAGACAGTGGGGCTGTTCTATTGGAAGCTCACCAAGGCCAGCTGGACTGCGACTGAAAAAGCATGGGATAAAACCGGATTCTTTGAACATGGTGAACGATGATGGCTGATGAGAAGCCAAGGATAATGGCACTGGGTTTTGATCCTACTTCATGTTCTGGCTTTGTGGGAGCCTAGCCAGTTTGGATGTTCACCTTCTTAGACCAGGATGGAGGGAGGAGGACTTTGGACTTTCCACAGGGTAGGGAACCCTGACTGCTCTTCAGACTGGAGAGGGAGGGGGAGAGGAGTGGGGGAGGGGGAGAACAGTAGGAGGAGGGGGTGGGAAAAGGGAGGCGGGGAGGAGGCGGAATTTTTTTTCAATAGGAACTGAAAAAAAAAACAGCTACACATCAAAAAAAAAAAAGAACAATGGCAATGGGTTTTTGATCCTACTGCATGTACTGGCTTCGTGGGAGCCTAGACAGTTTGGATGCTCACCTTACTAGACCAGGATGGAGGTGGGTGGTCCTTGGACTTCCCACAGGGCAGGGAACCCTGATTGCTCTTCGGGCTGACAAGGGTGGGGGACTTGATTGGGGGTGGGGGTGGGAAATGGGAGGCGGTGGCCCGGAGTTGGCAGAAATCTTTAATAAATAAATAAATTTTAACAAAAGAATTTTCACCGTGTTTTTTAAACACACCAATCCACTGTTTTGGAGATTTTGCTCTTGCTCTACGCAAGGATTACCCCATTTGTTATAGAAATTAGCTACCACATACCAAGTAAAGATAGATGGTTTCCCTGGGATTTCTCCCTCTAAGATACCTTCTGTTTTTAGACTTCTCAGACTTGATCGCATATACTATCACAAAAAGCATGCAATTGCCACTATAAAGAAAGTCCCACCATCCTATACCACGTAAGAAGGGGGAATGTCAGGATTACCTTCTTGGATGTTACACCCTCACATGGATCATCTTAGTTCCATTCCTTACCACTCATTACAGGGACTGTGTAGCCACTGGGGTTACTTATAGGAGCATTGTGAAGGTTATGTACAGGGGAACAGGTGACTGAAGCAGCACTAAAAACCTTACCCCAGGCTGAGTGACCACTCAAGAACACTATTTTCTTGGATGTCTCTCCATGACTTCCAGACAAATCAAAAAGTCTCAAGTCCCTTGTAACTGTTGCTGCTTATATATCTTTGATGAAGAATCCTGTGATTCTTGTTTCACGAACTTCCTGAGATTAGAGAGTTGTTTATTTTTTTTGAGTTTTAGGGATCCTTACTACAGGATACAATGATTCAATTTGAAAAATACTGCTACAATATGTCGTCTGCTTTGGGAATCGTCCAGTACTAGAGACAATGTTAATTTGACACACCTAAGTTGAAAAGTGGAAGGTACTAGGGCCATCAGCTACACTGAAGCTAGGATATGAACACTCAACTTAGACTTTGCTTATCAAAGAACTCTCTCATAGTCTTTGAATGGGGAACAAATGATTCAAAGAAAGGACTGATTGGAAATCACCTTGACTGGGATAGAAGCACTGAGGATAAATATGGCTAGGCTCAGAGGCTTGGAGAGAGTGAGTGCTAAATACAGTGTTGTTGAAATAGGAGCGGCAGGGCTGCGTCCCCGGCACCCGGCCGCCTGCATGGCTAGTTTATACCCAGAAATAATTACACGGAAACTGTATTCTTTCAAACACTGCCTGGCCCAGCTAGGTCCAGTTTCTTATTGGCTAGCTCTTACATATTGTTCTAACCCATTTCTAATATTCTGTGTAGCCCATGAGCTGGCTTACCAGAGAGGATCTTAACCTGCGTCTGTCTGGAGTGGGAGCATCATGGCGACTCACTCACTCAGCTTCTTTTTCCCAGCATTCTC
>NW_026068224.1:496940-503664 GCF_014885135.2 Alexandromys fortis
CACATATATATATATATATATATATATATCCAGTTTGGGGTGCTTTCAGAGATATAGATCAAATATGTTTTTATTAGCTCTTAATAAAATAGTTAATTTTTGGCATTGGGTCATTTGTTGTTTAGAATACAGGTTATTACCATTTATTTTAGTTAATATATTTAATGAATGAACATTTAGAATTAATACTGAGTAAATTTAATTTGGAAAAATATGGAAATTATATTTCTCTTTATTGAATTACAATTTCTCTCTCATGTCTGAAATTTAGAGTTGATTCAATATTGGTTAAATATCTACCCCAAAATAAGTTTATAACTGCATTCTTACTTTATAAATCACTTTCAGAACTACAGACATATTGCCACAGTGCAAAGTACTGGGAATGCTTTAGAATATATTTAAGAGAAGAGCCTTTTTTATACAAGATTTTCAGAGTGCTGTTTGGGAATTTGGCCCTTGCCCAAGTGTATTTTGATAAAGAAAGCATTCTCCATGCTTTAACTAATCTTCTCTTCTGTTCTATAGTGAAGTCATACCCAGAAACTGGGACACTAAAAGAAAGAGAATATAATGAGATAAGTGGAGGGTTATTTTGACCTTATTGCAAAATCTAGAAGAAAGAAACATCAGAACAACAAAGTTTCCCTTAATTAATAGTTTCAACTTTAAATATTCCTTCTCTTCAGTTTTGTCTCATGTAAAAATCCTCCATTAAAATTTTACTAAAATGTTAATGCCCCTTGCTGTGAAAATTTGTTTTAAACTGTCTTTAATGATTCTAATACCTGAGCTCTTAATGCATCAGGAAGTGATTCAAAGCAAGAATGACTGCAAAGAATAAATTTCACTTCCTTTCAAATTGTCCTTTTTATTTATTTATTTAATTAACATTTGACACAGAATTGCTTGAAAAACAAGAGAAAACACTCAATAATTCTTATAAATGCTATTTAATTTTCTACTTTTTACTAATGACCTTTTATGTGAGATCCATTTATGAAAGGTTATGGTAAAGTTTTCCAATGACAAAATATTATATTAACATTAATTTTGATACCAGAACAAATGTTTGTTTTGCAGGAGGAAAATACATAAACATAGGCTGATTTGTCTTTGTTAGAACTGGCAAGTTGTTTCTGTGGATTTGTGTTACTATTGGAGTACTCTGAATACCTACATTCATCTATTTTTAGTACCAATGCAGGGTCATAGATGGCAATATGTATGAAAAATATTTTGCATACATTTTTAGTTTTGTTAAAATATAGTTTAGTGACTCCATCAACTCAACACACAGGCTTTTTCATATATAAATCTCCTGCCTTCCTTTCTGCTAAATGTCCAACTTAATGTCAGTAAAACTCATAGTTACTATGCTGTCTAATAAAAATAGCATAACTGTGAGAAAAGACATAATGGCATCCCATTCATTTTAATACCATCATTACAATAAGAGTTTAATTTACCATCATTTGATATTTAGTAGCAAAATGAATGGAGTTCACTTTGACACTGCCCTGATTGCAGATATCCTAATGAATAGTTCTATGATTGATTGGCTAGATGACATCAGCACAATTATAGGCCTGTGCAAGCATTAAATAGCCAAATTGTTGGGGGGAGAAACACATGAATGCCTGGAGTAGAATGTAGATGGAGTTGGAATATAAGCAGGGTTTGGGTAGAATAGAACCTTTCTTTATGGAAATGCACTTGGAACAATTTCACAGGAAGCAGTTGCTGTTAGGCACTACTGCTATAGCTGAAAGAACAATTTTCTCTTTTGTAACAACAACAACAAAATGCCTTGCCCCGGCATCACACCCTCTTAGCTTAGGTTGTCAAGGAAATTTTCCCCCAACAGAGTTATCAGTTTCTATAATACAATATTTCCCTCTGATATTACAAATTAAAAATCAACAAAATGGTCATCATAACCCTTTTACAAACAAAAATCCAAGAGCATCAGTTATGTGTACCTAACTGAATTAAATAAAACTTGATTTCACCCATGAATTATGCTGTTCTTTACTAATTACTATTCAGGATGTTGCCTGGAAGAATATTTTACAGTGCTCCATTCTGAATTTCTCTTCCTCTTTCTTTTTGTACCTCCTGTTCTTCTTAAACACATACACACATGCATGTGTTTGCACACACTGATCACATATAGACATACAATTCAATTAGTTAAAATATCTAAATTATTTGTGTCTGAGGTTTCTTAAGATTTTTTTAATTCTTTTACTTTCTCATGATCATGCATAAATATTTCTGTTATACATTGGCAATGCAACAGCTGGAGGTATAGAATCATAGAACCACTGGCCCATCATTTCCATAATTTGAGTCCTTAATGGATTTATAATTCAGCTGTGCTAGAGCGCAGTATATACTGATTTACATGCCTTCAGTTGAAACAGGCATTTCATGAAAATAAAACTCTAGGAATAGTATTATAAGAAGCTTCCATTGCAAAAGATTAATTGTCTGTATAAAATGGGACCCCTCCTAAAAGGACTAGATACAAGTTTCAGGCTCTATATTATATATCTTAAATCATTCTGTGAGAGATAAGTTAAAGCATAATAATGCTAATCATTTTTAAAGCAATTCTCAAAGAAGAGTACTGCATTCCGGGCACTGGAAAAAAAAAAAAAAAAAAAAAACCATAGTTGATGCTTGGCCCTGAAAATTAATACACCGTCACATCCACCCACTGTATTTTAGTTGAAACCAAGGATATCTTCTTATCATGGGTTTCCCAAACATGGGCATTCACAGATTTAAAATAGAAGTTTTTCTTTTGTTTTAAGTCCAGATTTTATCATAGATTTATTGAAACAGAATCTATATTTACTCCTTCCATTCCTTTTATTTTTTTAACTTTCTTGAGACAGGAACTCCCTATGTAGCTAAGGCAGTTGTTGAACTCACTATCTTCCTACTTTGCCCTCACCTCCATCCATATTGCTCGGAGTACAGGTGTGTGGCACAACCAGCTCAGAATATATACCGTTCCCAGCAGTTTCTATTCCCACTGATGCTGACAAAGCCATAGAAATCCATATGTAGGAAGCTCTCCACACTAGATTGAATACCTAAGTTCTGATTTTTTTTTTGTTCATAATCACAGTGTCCCCTCATTTCTCCATGTAGCAGTTTTCCAATTCCATTTGTGCTGACCACAGACAAAACAATCTGAGAAGCACAAGTGTCTAAAATTCACTCTATTCAGACTATGTTTACTTCAGATGAAATCCTCTGAACAGAGATGTGATTGTGCTACTCCTTTCTGGTGGGTGGGGGTGGGGAGACTGTCTTATTTTGATGATAAGATCTCATTCTGTATTGCATTCTGGAGTTAAACTTATGATTTCTAGTCACCAGAGTTTTGTACCTACCACACCTGACTACAGTTCAGGTTTTAACACGCAGTGCATGGGCTGGAGCATCTGGGCTTGTTTCAATGAATTCCACAAAACCACAGCCAAGTAGCAGTACTGTGGCTGAAGAGGAGTAATTTAACAGCAAATGAAGATGTTTTCAAGAAGCAGGTAGTAAATCTATGAAAGTAATTAGAATGATAAATGATCAACCCCCAAACATGAATAGGTTCAAAAGGCATCTTAATAAACTGTGGAGGAAAATCCATAATGGATTGTTATGGGAGAAAAGAACCCTTTGAAATGGTCCATTATTAAAGTAAAAATAGGAAACAATAGAAATGCAAATGTAAACCTTTCCATCTGATAAAAATTGTTGAAGGCCGATTTACAGGTGGCTAAAGACATAGTCTGGCCATTTCAAAATCAATGAACTTAGAGAATTTAGAGATTACTGACGATTTTCAATTTCTTTTATAGAGTAAGTTGATACAAAAATCAGTCTCCCTGATGTTTAGAATTCTTTTAATGACTTGAGTGTGGAAACTGAAGGTGGTGCTTCTGAATTTTAGAGGTATAAATGCAATCTGCAATGAAGCAGCTCATTTTTACTTCTTGTATAATGATGTGTCATCAAAATTAGACATATGAATGGATCATTAAGTTATTAAAGTTGTCCCTTTTAATTTGTTCTGGTACCTGGTATTCTGCCTAATTTATGGTGATTGACAAATGTACTGATAAAGTGTCCCAGGTTATCTGCATAAAAACCTCGATGTAGATGGTATTTAAATGAAGTTTTCTAAGTTTAAACATTCAGTCAGACTTCCACTTATGGGACCTGAAGTATAACATTTTATTTCATTTTTTTTTTTTTTTTGGTTTTTTGAGACAGGGTTTCTCTGTGGCTTTGGAGCCTGTCCTGGCACTAGCTCTGTAGACCAGGCTGGTCTCGAACTCACAGTGATCCGCCTGCCTCTGCCTCCCGAGTGCTGGGATTAAAGGCATGCGCCACCATCGCCCGGCTATTTCATTAATTTTAACCAGTTCAATAATCCATGCTTTAATTTGTGCAATTATATACCACCTCCTTTGCCAGCGCCTCATCTCTACAATCTTTCTGTGAATTTGGTATTCAAGGAAACTGGAATTACCTCAATACATCAAACAACAATATCAGAAAAGCCCCCAATCACATCTTTACCCTTAAAATTCCTTCATTAAAATAGATTTTATTTCAGTTCTTTTAGCTCATTTTTTTTTGCAATTCTCTAATACTGATGTTGACTTTCTATTTTAAGATTCTGAATATAATCTAAAGTTTAAAGAAAGAATTTACAATCATAACAGAATGAATTTGTGGTTTGTCCCTTACTACCTTATACATTAACCAATCACTTTTTCCAAGGGTGAGTAAAATATATTTGAAAAAGGCTGGTTAGAATTAGAGCCAGCAGAGACTAAGATAATGTATGAAGACATTTTTCTTTTTTTCATTTATTTATTTATGTATTTATTTATTTTTCTGAACATGGTGGACAATGAAGGCTGATGAGAAGCCAAGGACAATGGCACTAGGTTTCGATCCTAAGACATGAACTGGCTTTGTGGGAGCCTAGCCTGTTTGGATGCTCACCCTCCTGGACCTGAAGACATTTTTCTAACCACAAGTTTGGTTTTCTCTGATTTCTCATTCCCACTGTGAAGGTTGGGCTACAAGCACCAGCAGAGTTAATCTCACTCTGAAACTGGGCTATAATGTTCAACACAGGAAGCTTCTGTGCATAGTGTATCTCGCCTCTCCCAATTGCTGGGAAATGGTGGATTGAAGGACTTGTAGAGTGGTTCATAGCTTTGAAAAAATCAATTATCAGTTAATAGGGCCGTTAGGACACCCTAGTTTTTGAGCATGGCACTCTGCCACAGAAACACTCAAAAAGTTTTTATAGTTACACTGTAGACAAAAATCCATTTTGTTCCTAACTCCCCCTGTTAATCAATGCTGTGATAAAGCCTAGCATTTTGTTCATTTAGCAGCAGATTCATTTGATCTGGAAATGCCTTAGTATATAACACTATATATGTATCAAACTTCCAGATTTCATTAGGTCTTTCAATTGGTCTGGCAGACAGTTTCTAACTTGTTAGAAAAACAGGTAAACTAAAATTTAAGGAAGAGTTGATTGTGTGTGTGTGTGATTAAGTCCTAAATTAGAGAATTCAAGCTCTTTGTGTGAAAAAAATTTTTTCCAAAAACCATTTCAATTATAAATTTTATTATGAATTGGCTTTTAGATAAGAATTGGAAAAAGAAAGCAGGGAAGATAGTCCATTCTAATAAATTGCTGTCCATGCAAGAATGAGACCTTGAATTTCAGCTCCAGACCCCAAGCCAGGCAAAAAACTGGTCCTTGTATTTGACTGATGAGAATGCAGAATATCCTGATCAGCCAGCTCCAGGACCCAGTGAAAGTGGCTTTATCTCAAAACTTGGGTGGATGCTTCTTGAAGGAGGAACTAGTGGCTAATTTGTGATCTCCACTCACATGTACACATACACACACGTGCACAGACACACAAATGTAAAAAGAGTTCATGATGACTAGCACTGTTATTTATACGTTAGAAGATAAAAAAATGATAAAATTGAATATAGTTGTCAAGAGAAGAGATAATTTCTCTGCCTACTGCCATTCTAGTAATTCCAATCAGCAAAATGGCATGTCAACAGGGTCCTAGACTGTGGAACCCTAGCTGATAAAGATTTTGTCAAGACATTTGTATAAAGTGTTTACAGCCCAACAAACCTCTCTGCCAATGCAATAATCCAAATGAGACCAAATCAAGCCAAATTAGAAAAAGCCCAGGTTTAATAGGTACCAGCAGTCCTGGGTGGCCTTCCAGTCCTCAGAGAGGAAAGACTGGTAAAACACCAAGAGGGGAAAAGGGCATCCAGAAAGACCATGTGTTCCTTCTCTGTGGGGGGCAGTTTAAATGGGCTGTGGGAGTAGTCTTGAGCCTCTCTGGGGAGGGGTCACCATTTTGGGGGCTTTCTCAGAGGTGGAGTCTCGACTGTGACAACTCCCAGGGGAGGGGGTTTGGGGTGGAATTTTTCCACCCGAACATTCCAGACTCCTTGGATACAGGGATAGCAGGGGCTGGGGTGGAGCCTTAACCCAAACAAGTACTAAGTGAATTCTAATGTTCTTTAATTTTACCTGAATTAAAAATTTCAGGATTGGCGCACGGCAGCGGGCGGCCGGAACCGGACGCGCACGGCAGCGGGCGGCCGGAACCGGACGCGCACGGCAGCGGGCGGCCGGAACCGGACGCGC
>NW_026068224.1:509804-513192 GCF_014885135.2 Alexandromys fortis
GGTGGGGAAGAGACAGAAATGTTTAATAAATAAATAAATTAAAAAAAAATTTCAGGATTAAAACTGGCAATCTAGGATGACTGGCCACTTGAAGTCTGATGACATATTTTCTTTTAAAGTTAAATTTGTGCATATTAATGGAGTTCCACTTTGGAACCACATCTTTACTAATGCATCTACAGACTCCCCCTGATAAGTTGTGATGATGTCATACTTCATAAAACATACTAGCTTTGTTCTTATCTGAAAGCCTTCTTCTCTCCTATTTTCTTACTTGACCAAGAGGTAAGAAGAATGAAACAAGAACATTCCACAGTGTGAGGATTGGCAATTTAGCACATTTGTGAAATTGTTTCATCTTACAAAAATGGCCATAGAGATTGAATCTTTAAACACATGAATTAATCACAGAGGTGAAGTACTATTCAGCTGAAAATAATAATAGTTACTCAGTATAAAATACTTTATTACCATCTTTAGCGATAACAATATCAGTTAATAACCTCGGTGGATATTTTAGAGATCAGTAATAGAATGTATTATTTTGGCTGTTTTTCTCCATTCTAAGGTTTTGGTGACTGAAGAATACACACCAGAAGTAGTTCTATGTAAAGAAATTTGCAGAGGGCCAATGAGACAACCTAACTATTGAAGGAGCTTATCAACATGTCTAATGGCCCAAGTTTAATCACTGGAGCCCGCACAGTAGAAGGAGAGAACCTATTTATGCAACCTAGCTTTAGACCTCACATTTGTGTCCTAAACACACACACACACACACACACACACACACACACACATACACACACACTGTCTTAAAAATATAAGATATTAGCAATCTCCTACAGCATATAGTGTGAAACATGGATATGGAAACAAATAAAAGCAAACCCCACAGCCTAATAGATATTATTGGATTCTGGACAGTTACAATAGTGCTTGGCTTGTAATAGTTCCTTCCCGAATCCATGGGAAATGAATGAATGTTCAGCAACAGAACATCAAAACACATAACAGCAATTGTTGGTTAAATTCCTCATAAGTGCAAAAATATTAAACCAGAAAGCTTATTTGTTTTGTATATCCATCATTCCTAACTTTCTTGGATTATTTTTTGTTCATGTTCTAACTTTTATTATTATTATTATTATTATTATTATTATTATTATTGTGGGTCTAGTTTCCACCTCAACTGATAGTAATAGTGTGAGAATAAAACAGCCTCAGAAGTTCTTTCCTCTAAAGTTGTGGGCCTGAAAGCTTTAGATCCCTAATTTATATTATATTATATTATATTATATTTCTTTTCTGACTATGATTCTCCAGCTAGGTGGTTTTAATATCTATGCAGTTTACCCCACACTTCCATTTTGTTGGTGGTTTTACCAAAAGATTAGAATAGAAAGCCTCCAAAAGTCCCTACTATAGTCTTTCTGGTCCATTGCAGCAGGAGATTACTATCAAAAAATAAGGTTTAGTTTTCTCAAAACATCATGACTACCATAATTTTCAGAAAGTAAATGATACATTTTAAGCTTGGAAGCCCATCACTTCTGAATCACTTCTCTCTTGGGGAAATATGTAAATATATAAATATACCCTCACAATAGTCCCACAATAACTATGACCCAATTTCCATAGACTCTTGAAATAGAAATCACCAGGGTCTGCATATTTGAATACTACATTTATGTCTGGAAACTATACAACGGTCATCATAGTCATTTTGTTTGCTGTGACGGTTAATAGAACTCTACAACATGATTTTCAGGAAAAGAAATGCAATATACACATTTGGTTGACCCATTTTTTTCCATAGAGCAGTTTTGTAGGAATGGAGCTTCAGTGCCATACGCCAGATTCTCCTAGATACTGGTTAAAAAGTAAACCTATGTGAGACACCTGCAGTATTGGTGAAGGATGATACAACTTTGGCTATTCTTCGAATGTATATTTCCGATACTAGATAAGAAAATCATGGTAGCTTGTTTCTTAGCTTTCCTTGCTACCTTTCAGAAAGTATCCAAGGAAAATGTTTTCTTTTGCCAATGCCTTATCATATTCTAATTACTATTGCATATGTTACTGCAAGCACTAATTTTTGAACTGCATATAAGTATTCCAGCATTATGACTTCTTCATCCTTTGGTAACATCCCATATTTTTGTGGCTACTTGGATGCTAATGTGTCTGATCCTTTTGAAATAAAAGAAATGCATAGCATGACAATGCCCATATCAATGAGAACATCTAGGTTCGTCTTATTTGAAAGACCATTGTCAGTTTGGTTTGCTATGGCTCGGTGAAAAGAATCCCAAACACAAATAACAAAATGGCAACTTAAATGTTAATGTTTCTGTCTTGTGGCAGATTAGGATTATTTTGTGTTAAAATTAATATTGATCCTACCCTGTACAACCAGGAAATTAGAGACAAACTCCCATGGGATGGGTACAGAGCATTTGAGAGGGGTAGCTGTGCAATAAGAGGAACGTGGCCTCGAAACTATTCTTTTCCTTATATAATACTAGAGTGAGACATTTAGAACAGTCTCAGTTCTGTGCAGCTTCATCATACAAGAAGAGTTACAAGCTCATCTTTTGTCACAGTTTACTATCCATCAGGAATTGAGACAGCAGAGGGGGCCTAAACACATCTAGGGTAATTTTTAGGCTGTGCAAGAAAAGAATCCTTTTTTGATATATAAGTTTTGATTCAGATATAACCATTGCCTCTGATTGAGTTGCACTAGGGAGAAGCCAACAGAAAAATACTAGGAATTAATTATTAAGTCATGTTTATATATTTATATTTTTCATACATATTTATCTATTTATTTAATATTTAGTGTTTTAATTATTAAACTGTTTTTGGGCATTGTTTATGGGAGAATATTCTTTGGCGGCCAAAATATATTCTCAAGTATATCCAGCTGAATGCAAAGCAGAGCATCCTAGAAACATGATATAGCCCCCATCTCCTGAATTCCTCTTTGTGTATTTGAAGTCAAAACACTTAAAACAAGAGGACAACTCAATCCCTGAGAAATTCTACTAGACAACTGTGCATTACTGAGTCTATATCTAGGACAAGTAAGAAAAAAGATAACTAAATATGACTCATTGTTTGTAAAGAGTTGAGTGACTGAGCTCCCAAGGTCCCAATGAGGAGCAGATGGAGGGAGAACACGAGCAAGGATGTCAGGACGACGGGGGGTGCACCCACCCACTGAGACAGTGGGGCTGATCTATTGGGAACTCACCAAAGCCAGCTGGACTGTGACTGAAACAGCATGGGATAAAACCGGACTCACTGATCACGGCGAACAATGAGGACTGATGAGAAGCCAAGGTCAATGACAAGGGGTTTTGATCCTACTTCATGTTCT
>NW_026068224.1:515647-539697 GCF_014885135.2 Alexandromys fortis
GGGGACTTGATTGGGGGAGGGGGAGGGAAAGGGGAGGCGGCGGTGGGGAAGGGACAGAAATCTTTAATAAATAAATAAATAAATTAAAAAAAAGAGTTGAGTGTAGTCTACCATGAAGAGTAATGTGAAAGACTCAAAGAATTAAATTTATTTTAGAGTCAAAACATTTACAAAATGTTTTTATAGACCTCCCAGAAGAGGTAACACTATTTAGCAGTCTATATGATTTGGCAACAGTGACTACATGTTGTGATCCAGACTTCATCTTCTGCTGTGGTGATCATTCTAGAAACTTTCTGATACCCCAAATCAAAGTTATTTTCCCGAGAAAGGAGAATCTTGAGGATTATGTAAGCTTAGCTTTCCTTAAGCAATGGTACAATTTCAGCTGCTTTGTAATAGATCGGTGGGCTCTAGAAAGAAACTTGTGATCTATTAGTTGTTTTCCAGTTTTTTTGTTCTCAGAAAGAAAATACGTATGGTTTTTACAATGGAAACATAGCAGCAGGCACAACAGAAAAAAAGAACCAACCACACACCTCTATTCAAAAATCTTGTATAAAATATGTAGTTTCCATAAACTCTTTTTAGAAAAACCATAAAAATCCGTCCACGATCCCTACTTAACAGAACACATTTGGTTTCCTGATGGAACCTCTATTCTTTGAAGTACCATTTGAGGATTTCCAATAAATGTTTTTTGTTTAATAGAACAACTGGGCATCTCTGCACAAGGTTTATGGCATAAACTCATGATGAAGGGGACGAAAAGATCTTATGGCTGCTCTGAGGTGGATTGACTTTGGTTTTATCTAGTTTTGTCTCCAGTAATATGATGTGGCATCTGGTTAGGAAGGAAAGCAACACTGTCACTCACATTTTCCAGAGCTATACTGTCCCGAGGTTACTTTGGAATTACTTATTGCCTTAAAGTGCCTTTTTCCCACACAAGATTGCCTATAACCTCATCGAAAATTGCTTTAAATCTGAGCCTTAATAGGAATAAGATGACATTGAAATTCCATTTAATTTTATGTTTAATGAACATCCACAGTATTGTATTTACAAGCATATGAGCTACTATGGCAAATAAATTCTGAGGATCAGAATCAAAGAATAGGTTATTCTTGACTCTGATAATGAGACTACTGCAGTGCTCCACAGCTTGTTAAAATGCAGACAATAAGTGCCCATGTGCTGCTGAACCCCAGTTGATCCATCTGCGATGCAACCATCACATCTAAGTTTCAAGAAACATCACAGAATAGATGGAAGAAAGATTGGAAGAGCCTAAGAATCAGGATGCCTGCTGTTAGATAACATCTCTTGGAAAAAGATACCAATAAACTCTCAACAACATAGTTGAATGAACAAGACAAGTATGATGATATAAGTTGACATGCCAGCACAGGTGAGAAAAATTCCAGAGGGCTCTACATCTACACAAACAACTGCAGGTGGTCAATGGCTTCTGAGATAATGAGAGTCAGTTTTCTCCAGGGACAATCTACCACTTTTAGCCATGTCCAAATCTTTTGTACTGGGACGCAAGAGCATGGAATGGATTGGTCTCTGAATTCAGGCCTATGGAGCAGCACTAAGCATGTTTTGTGTTTTCCTTTTCTTTATCTCCCTTTAAGACACTGGTCAAAGGCCTAAGCATGCTCTTTTGACATTTCAAGTTTTCTCCCAGTTTCTCTGATATCTACACTTAATTAAAAGTATGACTTATTCTTCCATTCCATCTCCTTTTCTTCCAGTAGCTGTTGAGTTCTCTGCTTGTCTGTCCTGATGTTTCTCTCTCAAACTTTAGTAAAATTGTTCCAGAGCTTCCTGGAACAATTTTTTATTTTTATTTTTTTATTAATGAGACTAACGAGAAGAAAATGTCTGTTTGTCTAATAACAAAATAAGGCCCATAAACTTATTGAACACACTAGTGAAAGGACAAGATATCAAGTTCTCACTGGGACAGTGTAGAAGAGGTAAACACATAGCACTGTAATAGTGAATGTCCTCAGTACCTTGTCATCTTACTATCTGATATGTACCTCAAAAGACCAGCAGAGAACTCCTTCCCGTCTTCAACTCTACTGGTTCCCAGTCACCTATACATTCTATTTAAATTGCTTGTCCTCCTGTTCTCCTATCTGGGTCTACAGTACATCTGTCCACTTACTCATTTGTCACAACCTAGTCCTGACTTCACTTTATTCCCATGACTCAGTTCTGATCTTGCTGCCTGACTCTACAGAATTAAAATCTAGAATTCAACAACTTCTGCAGATTCTTCTCCAGCTTAGTTATGCTATCAGTACAGACTCAATTTGCATTTCTATCTACTTCTCTGCTTGTTAGTACTTCTAAAACCCTTGCTGCAACCTACAGATATATGTATATGAATACATATTTACAGTGTGATGACTAATGTGTTATCTGTGGGTTAATATTAATATTTAAAATCCAAATAAAAGAACCTGTATTTGCTTCTAGGGCTATGAAGAAAGTGGGAGTATATGGCTATTATTTTCCCACTAAAAATGCCATATCATGTGTACTTATTGCTATGATAAATTCTAACAATATAGAAAGACACATCTATGCTGCTGATACAGCACACACAAAACACTTTATTTTTCACTTATTTGTTTTGCATTTGTATGTGTATATATGTGTGGGCAAACTTGTATGGTTCACACATGTAGTTGCACACATGCAGACATCAGAGGATTATTTGGCTGAGTAGATTTGTACCCTCTTTCCATAATGTGCGTTCTGGAGATTATACTCAAGTTGTCAGGCTTGGTGACAGGTGCTTTGCTGCTGAGTCATCTCACCAGCTCAACATCATTAGGAAAATGAATACTAACTCTCATTTCTCATAAGTTAAAAGGCTAGAAGAAAACTTTCTATGAATATGGACATCTTTATACCATCAAGACATGAGGATGAAGTATTCATGGAGCAGAAGATGAAAGAGAAACTGAGATAGAAGTCTGATGACATTATTGAAAGCTATAATCTGATCATAATGATTAGATAAGAAAATCTATTCCTTTTTGATTAAATTTATTTGAACCTATTTTCCTGCTGTTTACAAACAAATGAGGAAAAGTAATGGGCAAACCTAGTGGGGGAATAATCCAGTAAACTGAATGATTTTGCATAGTCCATAGGTGAAGGATAGCTTCCTTCATTTTTATATGACCAAAACAAATAAGTAAAAAAGACAAAATGATATTATTTCATTACAAATGAAAATTATGTGATCTTTCCATTTAAAATTTCATAAATAACATTTTAATAGAATGCACTACTTACTCATTTGTCTGATTTTGTGCTAAAGCAGCTGGCCTGATTAGTTCTGACAGCATTTGTGTGGACCGTGAAACCTAAAATATTTATAATTTGGCCTTTTACAGAATAAGTTCTCTGACCTCTCTTCTAACTGAAACAGTTGACTCCCCAAAGCTCTTTTTGCTTAAGCTTCCTTTTGGTCTGCTAGGGAGATAATACTGGTGCTTATTGAAATTTATGATTCTATCTTAGCCTAAGAATTGAAGTCCAGGCAGGGAGAGATAGGGGTCACTTTTACCCACTCAGGGAATAACTCAGTGAGTAAGGAATTTGTTCACTATTGGGTGGCAGGAGTTGTCAGTGAGAATTTTGAGTAAGTTTTTAAAATGTCACCAGGTGAAATACTTTCTGACCCAGGACCTCGAAAACCTGTTTTATATTATCAACTGTAGATGTAGAGAGTCAAAAAAGGGGCAAGCATCTGCTCATTGGTTCATTATCTCTGATAAGTTAGAGATAGTTCCAGGATTTATTCTCACATTTTGTTTGATTCACTCAAGCAAACATCCAAATTATGCCATGTTTATGGAGGTAAGATAACTAATAAGAAACCAGAAAAATGGAACGGTCCTCATTGTGAATTTTTATAAGCATGGTTCAGTAATCTCAAACCACAGCAAGCCTTAGAATGCTGGAACCTGCCACTATTGACCTGCAACATGACATCTGGTAACTCAAGACTTTGAGCAAAAATGTCTGCCCTAAGTTGCATGATCCTGATTTGCATGATCCCTATTTGTATTACAGAGACTGAAAAAACTGGTAATTATGAGTATAACAGCTCACCTTTCACTGGCAGAACTGTACAAGTGCTAACCTGGACTGTACTTCTGTACATGATGTAAATTACATGCTGGAAATTGCACATAAAGCAACCTACGTAAATCATAAAAGCACTTTACCCAAGTTGAGAATTCCACAGCCTATTTCTTAAGAGTTTAGGTGGTATAGTGCTTATTATTAACTATGTTGTCCTCTTGTTATAAATTACAATAAACCCTTTTTTATTCTATTCCTTAGAACTAAGGAAGTACTGACTGGTTGCTAAATCACTCTATCTCTCCCATTGCATAGAGGTTTTTCTTTTTGTATGAGAAAATATGTTTCACCTTATTTTTCTAGGAATACAAAATCAGTAGTGGGATTTGAATCTAGATCTTCTAGGACCTCAGATACATAGTCTTTCTGCTTTAACATGGGGTAGGAGAATCTGAAAGATCGAGTCAATTACAACACTTGCAAGAAAATAGATGGACTTAGAATGTCTAATATAAAAGCAAGGTCATCCAGTCTGAGAAAGAAAAGTGGCATGCAGATCCCAGCTTATAATTTATATATGTAAAGAAATGTAAGTGTGCCTGTAGTGTAACATTTAGAAATGAGGGCCCAGAAAAGGAATTTAAAAAGCTCTCATATATAGAGTATATCATTTGAATGATTTCTCATGGCACAATATATTACCAATTCAAAATAAGTCCTTAAATGTGTTGTGTCCATATGTGATTCATTGAGAGGCTGTTACCTTAATGGGAGATCTTAATTTCAAATTATGTTTTTCATTGTTGAATATTACTGTTTTGTACAGTTCTTTGTATGTTCTATTATATTAGTTATTTTTCTGTTCCTCTGATAAAACATAATGACCAAAAGCAACTTAAGAAATAGTTTACTTTCCCTTAGGGTTTCAGAAGGATGAGAGTCCATCATGATAGGAGACTGAGCTGCAAGCTGCCACTGTGGTAAAAGAGCAGGATTTGCTAAGAGGTCACATGCTTAACTGAATATATAAAGTAGAGACCACACACTGGAGGAGGGGCCAGACTAGAAGCTCTCAAAGTTAAGGCCCAAGTGAAATACTTCCTCCTGCAAGACTGTACCTCCTCTCAACAACACCACCAACTGGGGCATTTATCATTCAAATCACCACAACTACCAAGCTTAGTATTTCACTCTTTAAACACAAACTTCACTTATCCTAATAATAGAGTTTGAAGAGTATTAGGAGTATTTTTAAAATAATCACAATTTTGAAGCCCCTGAAAATTCTTATGAATACTGATTTATTGTCCCTGAATCTCTTAGAGTAACATGTCAGGAATCTGTAAACACTGAGAGACCTGCTTTGTTCACTTTGTCATAACTCTAAAACATATTATTGTTGCCGAATAAATGTTCTGAAATAAACAAAAAGAAAAGACAAACTGGCTATCTCTAGAAGTTTGAGTACTGTAAGAAACTTAGGAAACATTCTGCTTCAGGATCTTTAATCAAGAATTGTAAACTTATGGGAACAGAGTTCCTACAATAAGAGATGGCCCTTTAGAGAATGGAAAAGGGCACTATAAGTAATTATGTAGAGCCAACACAATTAATCTGAGATTGTCTTAGGATAAGCAGACTATATGGTGACTCTAATTAAAAGTAACAAGGTCTATCTGATAATGGGAGGAGTCATCATAATGAGGCAGTGACAAATGACCAGATTAAACCAAGTTCAGGTGACATCACTGGAGCAGAGGATACACTGGGATGGAAGAAATTAATGAGTGCCAGAAGCTGCTTAGGACAATTATAATGTCAATCTCAGAGTCTCTGTAAGCTATTGAGGTACTTAGCTCAGTAGGTGGAAGTAAGAAAGACTCGAGGGAATAGGGCTCTGACAGTTTGTGTGTTAAGCAGGGTCAAATTTGTATCACCGTGACTCAGTCAGTAATTAGGGTATCTCACACAACTTAAAGCTATTACCAAGAGTACTACTTTCCCACTCCTTAAAAACAACAAGTCAGTGATCAGAGAGGGCTTAATATCATTTTGCTGCTCCTAGCTAGTTTTCGAGTAGCTATCATGTGGATTTGTCTGATACATATTTGTATGTATTTCTCTGAAGCAGTTGCTGAACAATAATAGTAATTCTCATCCCAGACCTATTTGTCAGGTTGTTACAGTCTTCTTATGCTGTTAAACTGAATTATGTTCTGGCCACCATCTCATAGGGTTTTACAAGATAAACAAAAACAGGCTTTCTGTTTCACCTTTCAACTTTTACTCCTTTCCTCTTCCGGTGGCATCAATTTTCTGTCCATCATCTTTACCCTTTGGCCCTCTTCTTGTCGTACCGTCTGATGCCCTTTGTGAGCAGATACCATCTTGACAATGTATAAATGAAACTTTTGGCTTTTCTGGTAATGAACTTGTATTCAAATGAGCTTGTAACAGCATTAAAGGGACTTGTTTCACCTGTGTTGGCTGCCCTCCCTCACATGTATTTTTTATTAATCTGTTAAAGTTTTTCATGTTATAAAATCTCATAATAAATTGTAGAATTTGACAGCTACACTTTTATCGGCAAACAGCACTTTGAAAGGATGTGTCCTTAGAGGATCAGCCTTGACAGTGTTTTTATCCAACATACATTGAAACATTGGTACAGACATCAGTCATGGCTGCATTAAAGAATTGTGCTGATTGTGCACACTTATTCACCTCTTCATGTTAGGACCTCATTTGGTTATTCATTCCAAGGCCCATCAACCTGCTTGCATTTTGCCTATTTGATGGATGCAAGATAGCAGCTAACACATTTCCAGCATCTTGTGTAATGCCTCGATCTGATATGCTTTTATGCCTACACTCTACAACTTGAGATTTAAATGTGGCCATACTATTATTTTGTAGTTTATCTTGAGAAAACAACTTACCTCTGGCTAGACAAGACAGGCAGTCTGGCAGGAAGGGCATTTTGATGGTTTCTTTCAAGTACATTACGGGGCGGTACAGCACGGGAAAACAGAAGACTAGCACTGATAGAGGCTAGAAAGGCAGTCCTCCAGGCAAAGAAAATTGCTTGCTCTTTACCACCGAATAGCATTTTGAAAGAAAGCGCTGGAAAATAGACAGTGAAGATACACAGGAGACTTCCTCATATGCAACATAAAAGAGAGCCAAAGGAAAAATCATGGCTCTGCAACTAACGCACTATTTAAGACAGACACGATTAAAATGCTGCTAAACTTCACAAAAGTCGCATCGAAAGGGCTTCCTTTCTCGTGGGGTTCACAGAGGTGACTTTTGGAAGCATTTCAACTCCTATGCTCTGTCATGACTTAATAATGTGCAGAAATGGAATTGTGGCCATTAATGATGCTCTTCCCTCCAATCAAATTGTGGTTTCTAGATTACTACTTCCCTCTAGTTTTCTCTAATTAAGTGGCAGCTATGCTGCTTAGCAATTAACTCTAAGAGCCACAACACGGTTCGCAAGTTTGCCTGGCTGGAAGGGTGGAGAAAGGACTGTGTAGTGCTCTAGTGTCTATGTTATCCCTCAGGATTTCTGTCTACATTCCAAATTAAATGAACTTGAAAGCTTTGTATTATTAATTTGAAAAAAGAAATGTCTTTGCGATAAAGTACATGCAATGCCCAAAACATTTAAAATGTGTTAGTACCTACTATCAACTGTGTTTATTAAAGTCTGCCTATTAAAAACATGATTTAAAAGCTTTACTTTAATGATTTAAAGGGTTTAAGAAAGCAAGAATACCATTTAGCTCTCCCTCATCTGATGGTTCAATACGCACTGACATCTTTACAGCCATTAAACATCTTATCAAATGTATTGATGGTAGATGATAATTTCCCAAATATATGGAAGCATTACTACTATTTTTAGTAGATGTATACATAATTTAAGCAATCTTGTTCAAAGAAAGTCAATTAATCTTTTGATAGTCAGGAAATTGTGTTGTGGTAAAATTAACAATCGTAATATGAGTGGGGAGTCTAATTTTAACAGTCGTCCTTTGCACCCCTCTTGTACTTCACTTCCTACTTTCTACAGAGGAGAGAAGTTACTTGGTATTCCCAAAGTGTGTATTTGAGCTTGCTAGTGACCTTGTTAACTGTTGTTCTCCAGTAACTGCAGTGATTTGTATAATAACAGCAAATAGAGAAACAAAAGACTAAAAGTGAAAACATTTTTTCTTAAAGCTTTGTTTGATAATAACTTCAAAACTTCTCGAACTGTCGGAAATAACTACGCTTTGCTATACATATGTGAAATTACAGTTTTAAAATACAGAATTGTTTTGGTCTTTTTGATTTTTGCCTAGTGTGAAAAAATAAAGGCATTATTTGAGTGTAGAAATAAATCCTGGCAAAGTCATAGAGGAAAACTCTAATGGACATTTTGCTTTCTGTACTTATGACAAGGTGGCACATTAAAAAAAAAAAAGTTTTGTTAAGTTCAAGAATGTCTTTTATATTTTACCTATCAGTTTCAGGACATATGAGAAACAAGATATCGTATCATTGAAACATCCAGCTAATTTGTACATAGAGTGTCAATTTTCTGAGTACATGATATCACCTGATAAGATCCCTTGGTTCTGCCCCCTTAAGTGCAACATGACAACTTGCTATATTTCATCTTTAGTAAAACTTTAGTCTACCTGAAAAATCCATTTTTGTGACTTTTATAAATAAAAACAATTTAAAGTTAATGTAGCAGTATTATCTATCATGAGATTTTTTTTTTTAAAGAAAGTGTGTTTCAGTTTGAGACGTAGGTTGTTTTTCTGCCAGAAAGATTTTGTAGTTGTTAATGCAGTACAATTTAACCTATGCCGACGGTGGTACTTAGTAGCTTTCTATTCATAACTTGCTTACTTACTGGGATGACATAAACACAAAAATGAACTTGTATACCCAAATATCTGCTCCTTATCCTGTGACAAATCATATTTCTTTAGTCATCTGGGTGTGAAATCTTGATAAAATTTAGTATGCCAAATATTTTTTTATCATCAACTTGATACAAACTAGAGTAACTGGGATAAAGAGCTTCACTTGAAGAAATACTTTAATTGCACTGTGCTGTGAGCATATCTTTGGGGTAATTTTTAAATTTTGCTAATTAATGTTAGAGGTCTTATTCCATTGTAGGTGGTAAGTACTTAGGCGTGTGGATTGGTGTGTAAGAATACTGGCTGAGCCTGGTTTACATAATAAATCCTAGGAGAGCCAGGGCTGTACCGTGGGGCTTATTTATTTCTTTATTATCTATTTATTTATTTAATCATTTAGAAAGTGAGTTAAGAAACAAAGAAGGGAAGTTAGCTGAACAAAAGAGAGTAATCAATCCACTAAGTACCTTTCCTCTATGATTTCTATTCTAGATTTCGGCCTTAGCTTCTCTGGAGAAAGGGCTGTGACCTACAAGCTGAAATAAACGATTTCTCCCCACAAGTTGCTTTTGATCATGATGTTTATCATAGTAACAGAAAAACAAACTAGATCAGAAATTGGTAACAGAAGAGTGAGTTGTTGATGTGACAGACCTGACTATGTTTATTGGGAAGATCATGGAAAGATTTTGGAGCTTTGAATTGGAAAAACTGTTGCGTCTTCAGGGTTTAATGGGATGTTCTATGGGACCTTAGAAGATAAGAAAGCTGAAAGAAATTCCGGCAACAGAGGAATGACTTTTGGCATTTTAGAAGGAAGTAAAGATATATGAGAGGTCCCCCCCCCGTGTGTGTGTGTGTGTGTGTGTGTGTGTGTGTGTGTGATATTTTGGTTTGAGACTTTGTGGATACTGAACCTTTGCTTTACTGGGACAATGGGTGCTGGTTAACTGAGGCTGAAAAATAAGCAGTGACTATTAAGTGTAACTGAGGTGAAATCTTATGGGAAATATTTCCTCATAGCCAACACACAGTAGTTGTGATTCAGGATAGCCAAGGCTGCATTTTAAGCTGTCAGTTTAACTTGAAAATATGTAAGAGTCTCTCATGTGGCTCTGGCTTTGAAGGCAAAGGGGATGCAAGATTGAAAGGGTTATGGAGACTAGCTAAGTCCTGATATCATGTGACAGGGTTGAAGTCCCTACATCACAGCCTTGAAAAACCATTGGTGAATGTGCAGGATCAATTGCAGGAAGACTTCAGGATTGAAATTTTCATGGAGAGAAACTGAAGCTGTGCACCACATGTCAGAGCCGGAGTTGTTGAAGACAGGCCAGGATAAACCATTGGTGAAGGTACAGCCTTAGCTGTAGTGGAGAACCAAGGATATTGCAGAAGCCAGGACTACAGTATATCTACCAAGGACAGTCATGGTTGTTGAATGGTGTCAGCCTGAGACTACATGCAAGTTGAACATGCTTTGGATGGCAGTACCAGAGAAGTAGGACTGTCTAAGCCTTTTGGAGCACAGATCATGAGAGGGTTCCATAGGCCAGACACTAAGCTTTTCACATTGTTGTGTTTTGGGATTCACTTTGATAAGACTGTAACTATTCCCTGGTTCTATTTTCTTGAAATAAGAACTGAAGAACGTGTGTGTGTGTGTGTGTGTGTGTGTATTTACAGTAAAGAACTGGACTTTTAAATTATAAAAAATTTCAAAGATTGCAGGACTTTTTTATTTATTTCTTTATTTATTAATTAAAGATTTCTGTCTCTTCCCCACCGCCGCCTCCCCTTTCCCTCCCCCTCCCCCAATCAAGTCCCCCTCCCTCTTCAGCCCAAAGAGCAATCAGGGTTCCTTTTAAAATTCTACTGTACTTCATATTATTAACAAGTAGTCTTAGAGACATACTAAAAAGGAAAAGGATCTTAATAGTGCTGTGTTTGTGTCAATCTGATTGACAAACAATGGGTTATATTGGTTACATTTTATTGTCAACTTGACAATAACTAGAGTCACCTAAAATGAAGGAACTTCAATTGAAGAATTACTATAATCAGCCTGTGGCTTTGTGTGGTGGTTTGAAGGAAAATGGTCCCCAAAGGCAGTGGCACTATTAGGAGGTGCAACATTGTTGTAGTGAGCATTGCATTGTTGGAGAAAGTGTGTCACTGTGGAGGTGGGTTTTGATGTCTTTTATACTCAAGCTACACCCAGTGTCATAGACCACTCCAAGTTGCCTACAATATATAGAAGTCTACGCTACCTCTCCAGCACCATGTCTGCCTGCATGAATTATGTCCTGTCTGATGCTAACTGACTAAACCTCTGAAACTGTTAACTACTACTTCAGTTGAAGATTTTCTTTAGATGAGTTGCCGTGGTCATAGTGTCTTTTCACATCAATAGAAATCCTAATAGAGAAGTTGTTTGTTGTTTGTGGACATTTTCGTATTTGGTAATTGGTGCAGGAGAACTCGGCTCACCATGGGCAATATGCCTCTAGGCAAGTGGATTTAAATTATATAAGACTAGCTGAGCAGGAGAGAGAAAAAGAGCAAATAACCTTCCACAGTTTCTACTCCAGGTTTTTGTCTTTAGTTTCTACTTTGACTTCTCTTGATGATGAACTATAATTGCAGGGCTCTAGCAAGTTCAAGCATAAGAGACATGATGCCAGCAGGTCTTGCCCTTCCCCTTTACCTCTTCCTTGCTAAACCATTAGATTGCGTTCCTAAAGCTAGCCACCAAGCCATATATTTTTTATACCTTGCTCATTCATGAGGCTGATCACCAAAGTCCAAATATCAAAACATCAAAGTTCAGTATTCAAAATCCCATTTTACTGCCCTAATTTACATACCAAATCAAAACTTACCCACCCATCCTTGCTCATTCTAACACAGACCTCCTCCTTTTTCCTCTTGAAAGTAACACTTGTAAAACCATTTCCTGCTGTTTCTGCTTGCTTTAGATTCAGCCACCTTGTGTTTTAGCCTTGCTTATTAAAGGATCACTTCATGTTTGGGAATTTGTGTTTTTATGTAGTTTGTGCCTAATTCAGGATCCAGAGAGGAGCAGCCAACAATACATGGGTTCCTTTAATAACATGTAAGATTAAATATACTCCTTTAACCTTAAGTTGCTGTTGGTTAGGTTTTTTTTAATTTTAGAAACATAATACCAAACCAGTACAATATTATTCTTCCCCTTCATGCATGTGCACCTACCAATCACATAGTAAGTATAATTTTGTACTGAGAAGTCATTATCAAAATATACAATCATTTTATATCATACTCAGGGAGTGTACTTTTTTCCTTTCGATGTAGTAGCACTTAATGTGAGTTAAAGACATAAAATTAGAAAAGTAACAGTCTGTTTCAATCAGCGTGAACAGGCTTACATGCATTCAGATGTTAAGGCAATCAATATCAATGATTTCACATACTATGCTAATGTCCATTTTAAAGATAAAGAGTTTTCAAAACTTTGTCTGAAGTCACACATTTGATATCACAGATAGAGTTTGAGCCTAGTGGTATTAGTAGTACATACCTCACCATTACTCCGAACTCCATTTTCAAGGATAAGGAAGGGATAATGTCTTTCTTAGAACAACAACAAAAAAAAGGCAATAAAAGTTCTTTCTTGGCATTCAAGTCTTCCTTCTTTTGGAGTCTGTGTGTCTCTGTCTTCTACATCTCTATGTCCCTCTATTCTTCATCTCTCTCGGCTCTTCCTCTTCTCTTTCCTCTCTTCTTTTATCCCATCTCTTTCTTTGGATAATTGACTTCTTGTCCTCTCCCCAAAACAGAAACATGCTTACATTTTATCGTACAATGGGTAGGTACATTTGGAGTAAGGCTCCAAAGTAGGAAGCATGTTTCTCTGTACTATGGAGACAAGAAGGGTTTTGCTTACTGTTACTACTTTGTGCTGCTTATAGGTGACATATCAGAGATGTAATAGCTGTGTGCACTTTCTTAAGAAAAAAGTATTTTAAAGAAAGAGTGTTGGAACAAAACACAGACAGAGGTATATACATTTACCTGACATATTCTCTGCAAGTGTTATCTTCAGGTCTGATCCATCAGATATTGCTAAGCTATTTTAATGGCTCCGTTTTTTGTCAGATAACTTCATCTCCTTACTACTAGTGCTGGAAACAAATAAAGTTTTTGGTTGTATGTTAGGGTCCAGCAGTTAGGGTTAGCATATTACAGGGTAGGGGCGTGTGTATTAGAAAAATTAGGAAGGAGTAACAGAGATATAAAAGAAATACAGAGACATAGGATAGAAGCAGTGGGACAAATCAGTGAATACTGAATATGCTTTCATTTATTTTCCAAATAATTATATACCCCAATCCAAAAATGGGGGAAAGAAGGGCAAAAGACTGCTTTAATTTCAATACTCTGAGTTAAGTGTTCTGTTGTTTTAGGCAGGAGATGCAGCAGTGACTACACCTTAAACCAAGCATCCTGTAGGCAGCCACTCCATGGGTCAAATCTCCCGTCATAGCTTTGAAGAAGCAGGAATAGGATTGACTTCTCTGACTTTTGATCAAGATGGAGCACATCCACCTCTACAGGTCATCTTAATATTTGAAATACCAAGTAACTACACTCTAGGTCTGGATAGCTTGTTTGTTACCACTACTTAAATCAGACCTCCTGTCAATAACTTTGGAAGAGCAAGAGTAGGCTTAAGCTCTCTGACTTCAGTCAAAGTGAAGCAGACCCACTTCTGTGGGCCCCCACAGTTTTAATAAAACTCTGTTTTACATATCAATTTTTTCACTTGAAAGTTGTGTTGTATCCATGTTTAACAACTAGCTCATTCAGTGTCTTTGCCCATTCTATTTACTCTGTTTGACCCATATATACTGACAAGTGTTCGAATTCTTCAAATCTGAGTCAAAAGTCATGTCTTTCAAAAGAAATCACTCTTTAGAAACACTATGTAACATATCAATTTTGCTATTATGATTTGACATGAATGAATTATGTTTGTTTATGTCACATGACTATATACTGCTTGAAATTTAAGAATACTTGATATATCTCCACTGCTCCTTGCCTTTGTATCTTAACCCAGTTATGTATTTATATAACATGAGCAAACAAATGAATGAGTACCTACATTTGTGGTGGTGGTATGGAATAGGAGAAATATAATTAGTATTTATAATAGTAAGTCTTTAAATAATGGTTGAATTAACATTATTCATTCTCCAGTAATGTATTTGCTGCTTGCTTTCATCCATTTTGTCTGCTACAGTAAACTACCTGTGCAATTTGTCAATAAAAAATTTATTGTGCACAATTTTGATGATAAGAAGGCTATAAAATTGCTGTATATTCAATATCTTATGTTCCTCATAAATCAGATGTTCTCTGTCCTTTCATGAGCAGAAAGGGTGAATAGTAAAAATATACTCCCCCAAGTCTCTTTTATAGGGGATGAATTCACCTTTGAGAACTAATTATGCCTTTAAATTCTTTTTTCTTTTTTATTCAGTTTTTAATACAATATTTTCCTACTTCATGCCCTCCTCCCAGTTTCTCTGCCTTCCCCCCCACTCTACCTCCCCATACACTCCTCAGAAAGGTTAAGGCTTCTCATTGAGACTAAAAAAAAGTCTGACACTTTACTTTCAGCCAAGACCAGGGCCCTTCCCCATATATTTAGGCTATTCTTCCCTTTTTCTTCACCTCCCTTTTTCTTCACCTTTTATTCACCACACCATACTAATTTTCTCAGGAGGTCTTTTCAGTTTCCCCTTCCCATGGGAATCCATGTATGTCTTTCTTAGGGCTCTCCTTGTTACTGAGTTTCTGTAGGATAGTGGACTATAGGCTAGTTATTTCTTGCTTTACATGTAGTATCTACTTATGAGTGAGTAGGTACCATGTTTATTAATCTGGGTCTGCGTTTTATCACCCAGGATGTTTTTTTCCTAGTTTCATCAACTTGCATGCAAATTTCAATGTCATTATTTTTACCGATGAGTAGTATTCCATTGTGTAAATATACCATATTTTCTAAATTATACACTGGATTAAAAAAAGGATCTTCAACAAATGGTTCTGTTATAACTGCATGTCAACATGTAAAAGAATGCAAATAGATCCATATCTATTCTCATTCACAAAACACAAGTCCAAATGGATCAAAGACCTTAATATAAATCCAGCTACACTGAAAATGATAGAAGAAAAAGTGGGAAGTAGTTTTGAATACATGGGCACAGAAGACCACTTCCTAACTATATCACCAGTAGCACAAACACTAAAAGCAACAGTTAATAAATGGGAACTCCTGAAATTGTGAAGCTTCTGCAAAGAAAAGGATACAGTCACTAAGACAAAACAGCAGCCTATCGAATGGGAAACGATCTTCATTAACCCCACATTGGACAGAGGTCTTATCTCCAAAATATATAAGGAACTCAAGAAATGAGACATCAAATTACCAAATAATCCAATCAAAAAATTGATACAGATTTAAACATGGAATTCTCAAAAGAAGAATTGTAAATGTTCAAAAGACATTTAATCAATTGTTCAATATACTTTGCCATAAGAGAAATGCAAATTAAAACAACTCTGAGATATCATCTTACACCAATCAGAATGGCTAAGAACAAAAACACCAATGACAGCTTATGCTTAAGAGGATGTGGAGAAAGGGGACTACACTTCCATTGCTGGTGGGAATGCAAACTTGTATGACTACTTCAGAAATCTGTAAGAAAGTTTTGTAGAAAATTGGGAATCAATCTGTTGGCTGAGTTTTCTGTTCTGCCCTGTTCCTGCAGTTCTTAAGCCCCAAAGAAATCACACAGCTGTCTACATTAACTATAAACTGATTAGCACATTAGCTCAGGCTTCTTATTAACTCTTATAACTTATATTAACCCATTATTCTTGTCTATGTTAGTCACGTGGCTCAGTACCTTATTCAGCGAGGCAGTCACATCTTGCTTCTTTTGTGGCTGGGTCAGGACTGCCAACTAGGACTTCCTTCTTCCCAGAATTCTCCTGCTCTCATTTACCCATCTCTACTTCCTGCCTGGTTACTGGCCAATTAGCATTTATTTAAAATGTAATGGACAGAATACAGATCATTGTCCCACACCATTTCCCCCTCTTTAAAAAAAACAAACAAAAATCAAGAACTCTGAATCTAATATGCTTTGTTTAGCTTGTCTCCTGAGTATTAGCCATAACAACTTGTAACCAACATTCTAAACAAAGGAAAATATCCATAGTCCATTATTTTGGGGAATGTGGGCATAGTTTTCCAGTCTACTTCCTGCTAGTTGAGGACACTGATAATCTTATGGGGACCTAAAGAAAATTTAAAATTATGATCAAGTCCTGACTGGAGTATCCTGTGAGGCTTGATCATCTCTGGCAGCATCTTGAATCTGTTGTGGATGTAGAACTCAGACATCTGGACTACCTGTTCTTACTGCAGATTTCTCAGGTGGTCTTCCTTGATTAAACCTAATTTTTCTTAACTCAGAATGAATCCACAGCCTCTCATTTCCTGTGCAAACAAAAGCAAATCCTCTTCTCCAAAGTAACATACCTTTTGACATCAATTTTGAAGTTAAGGTGTTTTCAAAATAGCTTTTTTGGAGTAATTCAACAGCATTTATAAACAAACATCTTTTAGCAGCTGTTGATCCTTCCTCAGCATTCAGAAAATTCAAAGAGAATATAACATACAGTATCCAGACTCTCTGTGTATTTTTAATCTTTTCATGGCTTTATTTTAACCTCTATTTCTTTTATTTTTACTTTTAATTTTTGACTTTTTGAGACAGATTCTCTGTGTATCTTTGGATGTGCTGGAACTCCCTCTGTAGACCAGGCTGGCCTTGAACTCACCACCCCCCAAATTTACAAAGACCTTTCTGCCTCTGCCCCCCAAGTGTTGGGATTAAAGGCATGTGCCACCACACCTTGAACTCACAGAGGTCCATCTACTTCTGCTTCCAAGTAGGATTAAAGGTGTGTGCCACCAATGCAAATACTCTCTTTTTTAATTTTTCTTTTTCTCCCAAGCCTGATTTGTAGCCTGCCAATTGTATTTTAATAAAATGCTGATTGGTCAGTAGCCAGGCAGGTACTACAGGTGGGACAACCAGACAGGAAGTAGAGGTGGGAAATAAGAACAGAAGAATTCTGGGAAGAGGAAATCTTGGTCTGCTGTCCTGACTTTGCCACAGAGCAAGCAAAATGTAACTGCCTCACTGAAAGTGGTACTAAGTCACCTGGCTAACATAGACATGAATTATGGGCTAATATATGTTATAAGAGTTAATAAGAAGCCTGAGCTAATGGGCCTATCAGTTTATAGTTAATGTAAACCTCTGTGTGATTTCTTTGGGACTTAATGACTGTGGGAACTGGGCAGGTCATAAAATTCTGTCAACATCAATCTACCTCAGGACCCAACAATACCACTCTTGGGCATATACCCAAACGATGAACACTCATTCCACAAGGATGTTTGCTCAACTGTGTTTATAGCATTATCCATAATAGTCAGAATCTGGAAACAGCCTAAATGCCTTCCAATTCTTGATGCTACCACTGCTAAGATTCAGGCATTATGCTCTCCATGAATCCTCCAGGCTACACCTGCTAGATCAAGTGTTGAGAAATCGCTCTTTGTGGAATAGGAGGTTCTCTGGCTTTCTGATATGCCAATACATACTGCTAAATTACGCAGGTTGTATCAAGTAAGTCAATCTAGTAATTCCTATCTGTAATCTGTATTCGTTCTGTCCATTCTCTTCCTCCAGAAAACCCTCACAATTATAATATTTCTATGACTGAGCCTGGGAACTTATATTTTAACTTCTCAGGTGAAGGTGCAATGGCTAATCCAGGAGAAACACTGGTTTGATATAATAGAATTATGATATTGCTACCAAAGTTCATATTTTGAGGGTCAAAGAGAGCAGGTGAGCATGAAGAGAGAAAAAGAGAATAAAAACAGCTCTAAGGCAAGCTACATTATTCAAATTTTCTGAAGGCATGAACTAGTGATCAGGATTCTTAGAAATGGAATGCATAGTTGTGGAATTGGCACAGTACAGTCACCTTGGGAATGGAAAATGCAGCTTTCTAAATACAATATTCTTTACAACTTAAAAGGGGAATTTGAGCAAATGGGATAAATGCTTATTTAACAACTTATAAATATAGCATGTTTTCCAAGTCATTTGGCTTTTAAAATGTGTGATTTGCTTTTTTTGTGTTCGACAATAGGAGACTATTTTGTGCTATTTTCCCCGCGAGTACTGCTGTTATTACTTAATATTTATTAAGTAGCCACAATGGTGGCTTGATTCTTGCAGGAGAGGGTTTTCTTCTTTGCACTTGTATGCTAAATAGGATTTTGCTACTGCTTGTCAAACTGAAACCATATTCTACAATACTAAACAACTTGAAGCAGACTGGGGTATAAACATCAATATCCATGTTCTGTATTTAGAAAAACCAAGAACAACAAACCAAACATGTTCTCCTTTTAACTTAAACCTATGTATCTATTAGTAATTTAGTTTCAAATGTATCCCATCAATTAAACAGGTCTCTCACTGATGAACTTTGAGATTTATTGGTTAGGAGTGCAATGTAGGAACATATCATGTCAAAACGAAGTAGAAAACATCGTTTAAAGGAACATAAATCAGACTTTGAAGGTAATAATATTCAGAAAAGTCCCTTTAAAGAGTCACTGTACTTGCTGCCTTCAATAACTTGAAGAGAACAAGAATTATAATAGTGCTAAAGGGTGAAGCTGAGAATTTAAAAAGCATAGAAAATGTAATAAAAAGGAGTCATGCTTTATAACATGGATTAGGAAACTGCATGGGTGAAACTCATGGCCTTCATTTCTGTGACTGGAACAAGAGAAACAATCATTTCATTACAAGACATGATAATATATGCTCTACTATGTTCATAGAAGCATTGTTTGTAATTGCCAGAACCTGGAAACAACCTAGACGCCCTTCAATGGAAGAATGGATGAAGAAAGTATGGAATATATACATATTAGAGTACTACTCAGCAGTAAAAAACAAGGACTTCTTGAAATTTGCAAACAAATGGATGGAAATAGAAAACACTATACTGAGTGAGGTAAGCCAGACCCAAAAAGAGGAACATGGGATGTACTCACTCATATTTGGTTTCTAGCCATAAACAAAGGACATTGAGCCTATAATTAGTGATCCTAGAGAAGCAAAATAAGGAGAACCCAAAGAAAAACATATAGGCATCCTCCTGAATATTAACCTTCATCAGGCGATGAAAGGAGACAAAGACTGAGACCCATATTGGAGCACTGGACTGAAATCTCAAAGTCCAAATCAGGAGCAGAAGGAGAGAGAGCATGAGCAAGGAACTCAGGACCACGAGGGGTACACCCACACACTGAGACAATGGGGATGTTCTATTGGGAACTCACCAAGGCCAGCTGGCCTTAGTCTGAAAAAGCCCGGGATAAAACCGGTCTTGCTGAACATAGCAGACAATGAGTGCTACTGAGAACTCAAGAACAATGGCAATGGGTTTTTGTTCCTACTGCACGAACTGGCTTTGTGGGAGCCTAGGCAGTTTGGATGCTCACCTTACAAGGCCTGGATGGAGGTGGGTGGTCCTTGGACTTCCCACGGGGCAGGGAAACTTGATTGCTCTTTGGGCTAATGAGGGAGGGGGACTTGATTGGGGGAGTGGGAGGGAAATGGGAGGCAGTGGCGGGGAAGAATCAGAAATCTTTAATAAATAAATAAAAATTTTTAAAAAAGATAAAAAACAATGACAACAGTTTTGAAATAATGATTTCTAGCTCAATTAATATTAAATAAATCACAGAACAAAATATTTTCATCCATCAAATGTCTCATATATATTTTCCTTTCCCGTCTGCTTTCTTTCCACCAAATGTGGAAAGGAAGAAACTCCAGGATTTCCAGGCAGAACAAGATGAAACATGACAAATGAGATTCTGTGGTTGGCTGGATTGTGCTCCGCTGCCCCCACTCCAAAGACAGGTTGAACTCTTATTTACTATACTTCAGACTTCACTGGAAATAGACAAGTTAAAGAAGTAATTGATGACAGCCATATGACTATGTTCTTATATAAATGGAAGAGGCACTAACATTAAGGAGAACAGAGCCACATGTCAAGATGAAGGCAGCAACTAAAATGAGGCATGCAAAAACCAAGGAGTGCCAAGGAATTTGTACATCACCAGACACTAGCCAAGAAGTCTGCACCAAAATTTCCCTCTGGGCTCTGCAAAAAAACCATTTTGGCTGACACTGTGATTTTAGACTTCTAGCCTCTGGAGCTGTAAGAGAATAAATTTGTGGGTTTTGGGTGACCTAGTTTGGATTGCTGTGTTACAGCAGTCTTGGCAGCAGAGATTCAGGAAGTTTCATTATAAAACTTTTGTATGTTTCAAGGTTTGTTCACACAAGAGGCTAAACTTTCCTTGGATATTGAGAGAGATACTTCTTCTTGAGCCAGGCAACACTTTAATGAAAATGCAAATAACAAATGATTTTGTTGGGTATTTATTGGAACATTTCTCAGGAATCTGCATGTGTTACTGTCATAGGAGTTCATGCTCGTCTAATGCACACCATCTGTCATGGTTTGAGTGTACTCACCAAAACACATGTAGAAATTTAATTATTACTGTGGATCACTAATAAGGTAGCAGTGTACACAACCATAGTATTTGAGTATTTGAGTTTTGTAAGGTATCTAAGGTTAAACAAGGCTATAATAATTAGGATCTAATCCAATGGAACTGTGGCATTTTATCAAGGTGAACAGGGTTCAACTAAACTCTAACATCCTGTTTTACTATGTGATGCCTTTGGCAACTTTAAACTATACTAGAAAAGAGCTGAACAGATTTAGCCACCCTGTCCCAAATTTTTCATTCTTTAACCACTTGAGTGCAATAAATCTTTATTCTTGGTAAATTGTGTAATCTGTAATATTCAGTTACAGCCACAGGAGATGGTCTAAGAGTAGCAACGCAGAAATAAAAAAGCAGATAAAACCAAAATGAAAAAAAAATAAATGGAAATGATCTATATTTTACAGTATAAAAGTCTTTTTGTTCTGAGTAATATTATAAATTTTATACACATTAATTATATTTTAGTGAGAAGAGTGTTCTTGGTATAACTTACTACATTGAATTTTTTTATTTTAAAACTGTTTGTTTTATTAACATCATCTAAAGCCTTTAAAAGTTGAAAAATATTGTTCAGAATTTTGGTTATCTGGGATATAAAATATACCCCTGGGCAGAACAGGACTATAGAAAGGCTATCTGTTCAATTCGTTCCACTCTTCTGATGAAAGCCAACAGGACTCAGCATACAATTATTTTGTTCTTACGTGAGTAAACATCAGCTACACTGTGTAGAATTTCATCAGAATGTGAGTGCTCTTCCTCAGGAATCATGGAAGTCGGGAAAGTCATTGTAAACTCTCAGAAAATGGTCTTGTTTCATCTTCCCTATTAGGTATAGAATATATATATTTTTTAAAGAAAACAACTATCTTTTTTCATTTTACATACTAATCCTAGTTCCCACTACCTCACCTCCTCCCATTCCTTCCACAAACCCCCCCACCCCACCCACATCCACTTCTCAGAGGCCCTTTGCTTTTGGGGAGATACAAGGCCCTCCCTACTCTATCTAGGCTGAGCAAGGTATCCCTCTAAAAAGAATGGTGTGTCAGAAAGCCAGTACAAGCAGTAGGGAGAAATCCTGGTCTCACTGCCAGTGTCCCTGCAGTCTGCTCCAGTCATACAACTGTCACCCACATCCAGAGGGTCTAGTTTAGTCCTATACTGGTTCCTTTACTGTCCGACCAGACTTGGTAAGCTCCCATTAGCTTGGGTAAATTATTTCCATGGGTGTCCCCATCAAGGTCTTGACCACTTTGCCATATTCTCCCTCCTCCCACTCTTCAACTGGACTTTGGGAGCTCATCCCAGTACTTCACTGAAGGTCTCAGCCTCTGTTTCTATCAGTTGTCGGATGAAGGATCTATGGTGACATTTAAGATAGTCATCAATCTAACTACATGACAAGGCCAGTTCCGAAACACTTTACACTCTTGTTTAGGTTCTTAGCTGGTGTCATCCTTGTGGATTCCTGAGAATTTCTCTAGCACCAGGTTTCTTGTTAGCCCTATAATGGCCCCTTCACTCAAAATATCTTTGATTGCTCTCAATCTCTATCCTTCTTCCAGCTCGACTATCCCATTCCCTCAAATTCTCCTCCCCACTCTCCTTCTCCCCCATCCTCCCTTCTCCCCCCATGCTCTCAATTTATTTGGGAGATCTTGTCTATTTCCCCTTCCCAATGGGATCTATATATGTTTTATTTTTCCCTTGGGTTCACCTTGTTTTTTTTTTTTTAACTTCTATAGGGTTGTGGACTATAGGTTGTATAGCTAGTATCCACTTATGAGTGGGTACATACCGTGTTAATATTTCTTGGTCTGGGTTACTTCACTCACAATGTTTTTTCCAACTTCCATACATTTGCATGCAAATTTCAAGATGTCATTATATTTTTCCACTGAGTAGTACTCCATTGTGTAAATATACCACATTGTCTTTATCCATTCTTTGATTGACGGGCATCTAGGTTGTTTCCAGGTTGTGGCTATAACAAATAATACTGCTATGAACATAGTTGAGCAAATATCCTTGTAGTATGATTGAGCATCCTTTAGGTATATGCACAAGAGTGGTATTGCTGGATCCTGAGGTGGGCTGATTCCTAATTTTTTGAGAAACTACCATAGTGATTTCCAGAGTGGTTGTATAAGTTTGCATTCCCACCAGCGATGGAGGAGTGTTCCCCTTACTCCATTCCTCTCCAGCATAACCTGCCATTGGTGTTTTTGAGCTTAGCCACTCTGACTGGGGTAAGATGGTATCTCAGAGTCATTATGATTTGCATTTCCCTAATGGCTAAAGATGATGAACCTTTCCTTAAGTGTCTTTTGGCCATTTGAAATTCTTCTGTTGATAATTTTCTGTTTAGTTTTGTGCCCTTTTTTTTTTCATTGGGTTATTTGGAATTTTGATGTTTAACATGGTGAGTTCTTTATTTATTTCGGAGATCAATCCTCTCTCTGATGTGGGGTTGTTGAAGACATTTTCCCATTCAGAAGGCTGCTTTTTGTCATATTTACTATGTCCTTTGCTTTGCATAAGTTTCAGAAGGTCCCATTTTTTTATTGTTGTTCTCTGTGTCTGTGCTACTGGTGCTATATTTAGGAAGTACTCTCCTGTGACCATGTACTGAAGGATACTTCCCACTTTTTCTTCTATCAGGATAAGTGTGGTCAGATTTATATTGAAGTCTTTAGTCCATTTGGACCTGAGTTTTGTACATGGGGATAAATATTATTCTATTTTTATTCTTCTGCATATTGACATCCAGTTATGCCAGCACCATTTGTTGAAGATGCTTTTTTTCATTGTATAATTTTGGCTTCTTTGTCAAAAATCAGGTGTTCATAGTTGTGTGGATCAATATCAGGAGGACAATAATCAATTTTATATGGAAAAATAAAAAAAACCCAGGATAGCCAAAACAATCCTATACAATAAAGGATCTTCTGGAGGCATTACCATCCCTGACTTCAAACTCTATCACAGAGCTACAGTAATGAAAACAGTGTGGTATTGGCATACAGACAGAAAAGTTGACCAATGGAATCACATAGAAGACCCAGAATTTAATCCCCAAACCTATGAACACTTCATTTTCGATAAAGGAGCCAAAAGTATACAATGGAAGAAAGAAAGCATCTTCAACAAATGGTGCTGGCACAACTGGATGTCAACCTGTAGAAGATTGAAATTAGACCCATATCTATCACCTTGCACAAAACTCAAGTCCAAATGGATCAAAGACCTCAGTATCT
>NW_026068224.1:541402-564432 GCF_014885135.2 Alexandromys fortis
GGGGAGAAGAGTGGGGGGAGGGGAGGGAAATGGGAGACTGGGAGGAGGCGGAAACTTTTTTTTTCCTATTCTCAATAAAAAAAAATTAAAAAAAATACATGGGATCAAATGAAAAGAATATCCTGTTGACTGCATTACAAAATACTGCCATTCAATTTTCTGTTTCAACCTCATATCCAATTTGATCTTCTGTTGCTGTAATAAAACTCTGACCAAAAGCAACTTGACAAAGAAAAGGTTTATTTGATTTACGTGTTATAGTCTGTCATTGCCTTGCTCAACTTCTTTTCTTATCCAGCCAAAGCATACTTGCTGTAAAACTAACTGACTTGCCTACTGTGAGCTGGGTCTTCCTCTACTAGTTTGCAATTTTAAAAAATACTCCAAACACATACCTACAGGCCAATCTGATGGAGATAATTTGTCAATTAAGGTTCTTTCTAGGAATTTTAAGTTGACAGTGAAATTAGCCATAACAACTCATTTTAAAACATTTATTTTTCTGAGTATTTCATACATGAATGTTGTATTTAGATCAGTTCAATTGCACATTCTTCTCTTCAAGTCCATCTGTGTCCCTCACTACTCCCTCTCATCTTCATGACGTCTTTGTAAGTGTTTCACCCTAAATCAATTTAGTTTTACATACATATACACACATATGTTTAGGACTAACCAACTGGATAAATTATTATCAAGGGTCTCATCCAAGGAGAAGACTGATGCTCCCTCTCTCAAGAGATATATTTTTTACCTGTAACTCTTTCTCTGGGAATGGGAACTTGGGAGGCTTCTCTCACTCATATATTCATATCAATTTGTGTGATTATTATCCCACTATTATTTAGGCTAACAAATCTTGTTAAAATCAAACATGCCATGGGCACAATTCCATGTCATGTATAGAAGACACTGGGCTATAGCAGATGTATTGATTCTCTGGCTCTCACAATACTTCTTCCTCTTCTTCCATGTTCCCTGAACTTTATGTGTAGGAGTTTTGTTATAGGTGTATCAACTGGGCTTAAGTACCCTGTTGTCACATGTGGATTTCCATGATGATTTCCATCTGCTACTGCTGCTTCAAAAAAAGTTTTTTTTTTTTTTATGAGGAATGGAAGCTGTACTTATCTGTGGATAAATGTATAGGTATTTAGAATGCAATTGAAAATTATTTTGGTTTTACTAAGTGCCTGTGGTAAGCTCTCCTTCACGGTCTATGACCTCACCAGCCCATGGTAGTTACCTAGGTTTATGGTACCAGGCATAAATCACCTCCTCATGAGCAGGTCCTAAATATAATTACATGGCTGTTGGTTACCCCTGAGATAAAGTGGTACTATTGCACTCCTAGGTTTATACTGACAGATGGGTCATTGTTGTGGCTCCTAGGATTTGCAGCTGGATACGACTTTCAATTGTTTTCCTACTGTGGCAGTATGCATACCATCTAGTCCTCAGAGAGGCAGCTTCCAGGTTATTTCCAGCTAGTTTTCACTAAGTCTTGTGTCTAAGTATGTTTAAATTAACTGATAAATTTGTTTATGCTTTTAATTATTTAAAATTAAATTCCAGACTTTGGGCTTTCTAATATAATAATAGATTGCAACTTCTAAGAGTAAGGATATTACATTATGTAGCTACTGTACTAATACTACACCTAAGAAGAAACAGTAATTTCCTAATAGATAATTCTTATTTAACTTCTTTCTATTAGCTTAAAAATCTTTTTTTTTTTTTGAATTTTGACTTAAGTGCAGTCTAATTTCTACAGAAAATTTTTGATCTTTGTTTAGAAATAATACCTATGGCCTACTCCCACAATTTTTTTCATGACACAGCTGTAGAATTGTTCTCTACAGAATTTTCTAAATTGTGGGTTTGTCTTATTTTTTTCCTTCTGGTAGCTTTGAGATTTTAAAGTGTAATATGTATTGTAAATTTCAAGGTCTCCGGAGGCTTGATTAGATTAAGATTAAGAACTTTGTCTCTGATAATTTCAGAGAAGTACCCTTTTATTATATTTACTTCATATCTGTTAGCACATTAAGTCTAGATGCACCAGTTCTGTGAAAATAATTTTGGTCACTTGCATAAGGTGGTGACCTCCAGATCCCTCAGTTGTAATTATACTGTCATGTAGGCTTAATTCCATGGGAACACTAGTCTTTCTACCACCTTTTTACTTAACTGTTTTACCATTTGTTAATGATGACTGACTTAACTATTACTTTTGAGATTACAAAGAATTCACTTCCTAATCCTATTATTTATTCTACATCTGACTTATTGACTGATATCGCGCCATCCTACAAGGACCAGCTCTCCTGATCTTAAAATTCCCCTTCTCCTAATATATCCTAATTTATTCAGTATATTAAAGTTTTGTGAAAAAAAAAAATTGAGTGCTGAAATTCAGAGTTGTCTGTAGAAGCTTCTTTATATTTTTCCCTGTATCCTTGTAAGGTATAGTGTCCCTGCTTGTGCTAAAGCATCTTGTTGCTTGCATGCCTATGAAGTCCTAGTGTCACTTTTCACATTCCCTAACATAGACTTTAAATAATCTCTATAGGAGCTACATTTTTTTTTCTATTGTGCAACTAAATTAAGAAATGTACTGGGGTATCATTGCTTTATTTTGATTTTTGTGTGCTTTAAAAATATTTAAGTGGTTGAAAGAATATAACTTTTACCTCTGAATCATCTACATTTTAAAATATTTTATTTTTACTCAACTGTATGCATATGCAGGTGAGGGTGTGTGCTCATGGAGGCCAGAAGAAGGTGTCTAACACCCTGGTACTGAAGTTACAGGCCATTGTTTAGCTCCATTATGTATTTTGGAAACCTAATTCTGATCCTCTGAAAGAGTAGCAGGTTCTCTCACCTGTTGAGCCATCTCTTCAGCTCCACCATACAACCCCCATTAAGTGTAGGGTGAGTAGTATTTATTAACATTATTGGGCAACAGATCTGTGCTAGTTTGTCATGTTATAAAGCCAATTATCTTTATCTGTTGCATAGCCATTACTTTTTGCTTTTTTTAGGAGCTTCTGGCAAGCATTCTATTTCATGTTTCTGACAATTCTACCTGTCTCGCATGAAGATTTGTTTGTTTGTGATTGTTTTCATTCACACAGTATAGTGCACTCAAGGTTCTACCATGCAACACTCTTTCCTTCTGTTTAAGAATGAATCATACACTGAGTGTTATTTAGTCCTTTATCCACTGCTAGATGATTTGGGATGCCTCTACACTTTGCCTACTATCAGTAATGATAAAATAAACAAGGGAATGCAAAAGTTTTTTTAAAGATTGCACTTTAAATCCTTTTGTATTTATTTCAAGATGTGATTGGATTACATCATTTGTAGATTTTAAAGGAACACCTGTGCTTTTTGCTAGAATCAAAAATGTTTTAGTGGTCTTTCTGGGGTTCAAATTTATAGCCTTACTTATATAAAGAAATTCTATACTATTTGGATATATCACCATCCCTGAAAACATTTTTTTAAACTACAGAACTCTTTTCTTATTTAGTATTTACATCTCTGTCACTTAATATTAAAATGTTGTTACATAAACATGCATACACTGTCTTAATTGCTTTTTTGTTACTGTTATAAGACCATAACCAAGGCTATTTATGGAAGAAATTATTGGGGCTTAAAGTTCCATAGGAATAATTTCCATGTACATCATGGCAGGGAGCATGACAACAAGCAAGCATAACATGGTGTTGAAGCAGTAGCTGAGAGTTTATATCTTGAAACAAAACCAAAAGGCAGAGAGAAATCTAAATAAAAATGGCATGGGCTACTGAAACCCCAAAGTGCACTTCCAGTGACATACCTCCTCCAATAAGGCTGCACATCAGTCCTTTCTAAGAACACCACTAGCTGGAAACCATTAAAATACATGAGCCTATGGGGGCTATTCTTATTCAAACCATCATATGCATACACATATACATGCATACACACATACATACATATACACATGTGTCTATATGCACACATCCATATTTGCTTTATACTACAGTATATATATAAATACTAGTTACAAAATTTTAGTAATATTTCTTTTTATTTCTAACATAATATTTTTATTCATTATTTGGTAATCACACAAAGTACCGTGATCACACTTCCCAGTCCTCTACCTTCCACCCTCCCACCACTCTACACTTCTGAAGAAAAAAAAAAAAGGAAGAAAGTCCAATTCTTGTTGTCCATATACTTATTGGAGCATGCGTGGTCAAATTCTCAGTGGCTAGTCTTTTGAAGTTTACAGAGTCATTCTCAACTCTCCATGTAGAAGCCATCAACTGTGATGAGCTACACTTCAGCACTTCAGTATCAGTATCACATTTTTAAGGACTTTCTTCAATGGCTTCCTAGCTAGACTATTTTCTTTGCTTTTTTTTTTCTTTTTCCATTATTTTTTGTGGGGTGGGGGGAGAGAAAGGCTGTCCCAGAAGCCTTCAATGTCTTTCATTCTCAAGTATGAACCAGCAGTCATAGATATCATTGCAAAGGACACTTCTTTGCCCACAACAGTCAGTGGCTGAATGGATCATGGGCTTCACAGGATTTATGGCAGCAGCACAAGCACTGTCCTCAACATAGTCACTGGGTGCCAATGCTAAACATGGACCTCAATATGGCCTCTGGCAGTAGCATAAATCATGAACATCAACAAAGCCCCTGGTTGCAACATGGACCATGGAGATCAATATGGCCTTGGTCAGTGGCGGGGAACACAGGCATCAACATGGCCTCCAGCAGTAACATGTACTAAGGGTATCAAAACGGACTGCAGCCTCAGCATGGACCTTGGATATCAAGACAATACCTTGTAGTTGGAGGCTACTTGTTTATTTTCTGGCCATCCAGACCCAAAATAATCACACAGAGACTGTATTATTCAAACACTGCTTGGCCTATTAGCTTTGGCATATTCCTAACTAACTTTTATATCTTAAATTAACCAATCTTTATTAATCTGTGTATTGTCACATGTTTGTGGCCTCCCGGTAAGGTTTCATCCTGCATTTGTTTCCTGCAGCAGTTACCTGGCTTCTCCTTGACCCCACCTACTCTCTCACTATATCTCTTACAGCCTGACTATATTTGGCCCTGTCATAGGCTCAACCAGTTTCTTTATCCACCAACGGCAATAAAACATATTCACAGCATACAGAGGGAAATCCCACATCACACTCTGGCTCTAGCATGGACCTCAGACAACAACATGGTCCTAAACACCAACACAGTCCCAGTAGCAGCGAGGAGTATGGAAGTCTTTTGTGGAGTCCAAATTCAGAAAATGTACCATTCTCCATTTTAGATATCCTACTATAGGGCAATTTTGTGGATAGGGAGAATATTATAGGAGTAGGAGGGGAGGGTGAACTCCAGGCTGGTACATACCACTCTGCCGTCCCTACATACTCCCTCACTTACCACAGCCATGTTTTCACACCTGTGACTGGAATCAATTTGAGAAAATTTGAGATTGATTTCTCTCAATGAATTTTTTTTAATGTTCATCCATATCCTAACACATCTTAGCATATTTTTATTCTTTATAGAATATTAGTACATTGATTCTATGGATAGGCATTTTAAGTATCTATTGATGAAAATTTGACTTGTTTCTATGTGTTGTATAGTTCCAGAACATTCTGGAACACAATGTGATAACTTGTCTCAAAACAAACAAAACACTAATGGATAAGCCTGCCATCCCTTGGATACTGTTCCTAGCTAAAACTTAAACTTTTGAACATCGTGCCTCTATCTCATGAATTCTGGGATTATAGGAATGAGGCACCACCACTCCTAATTCTCACCTCATAAAAAATAAAAAAAAATGGTAAAAAAATGTATCATAAATAATGCTGTTATGAACATTTGTGTACATGATTTTTTTTTAGATCTGTGTTTTTACTTCTCTTGAGTGTGTAATTAAGAGGAGAATGTTTAAGTCTCTAACCACGTGTTTTAACTTAAAGGAACTGTGGACTGTGTTTTAAAACCTGTGATATTTGGATTTTCTAGTTTCTCTACATGCCCACAAATGCCTGATGGTGGCTGCTGTTTAAGCTAGAGCCAGCTTAGTTTATGTAAAGTGGTTTCCCTTTATGATTTTTAACTTGGATGTATTCAGTAACTAATGAGGAAGATCCTTTTATATGCTTGGATATCATTTTAAAATCCTCTTTGGAAAAATATCTGTTCGGGTCTCTTGCCCATTTTAAAATTTGTTTTTGTGTGTATGTGTTTTTGAGTTGAAAATATTCTATATTCTGGATCAAATTATTTTATGAGTATTGTCTCTTTTTCCTTGTGTTCTTTCATCACTTCTTTGATATTCAAAATATTTTTATAGTTTCTTTTTATTTTTTTTTTTAATTTTGGAGAAGTCAACATATTTATTTTGGTAGTTGTTGTTGACATTCTAATCCTATGCTTTCAGTACCTAAGGGAACAACTGCCATGTCTAAGATCACAAAGAATTCTTACATATGTGTCTTTAACAAATTTGGTTTAATTTTTATTAGTTAAGAGGAAGGATTTGGGAATGGTGTCTCATACCTATAATCTTATAATTCATGAGATAGAGGCAAAATGTTCAAAATTTTAAGTTCTAGCTAGGAACGGCATCCAAGGGATGTCTAACTTCTCCATTTGTGTTTTGTTTGTTGAGACAAGCTATCACATTGTGTTCCAGGATATTCTGAAACTATGCAGCTCAGGCTGGCCTCACTCTTCCACCAATTTTCCTAACCCAGCCTCCTGAGTGCTGGGGTCACAGACACAAGTCATCACACCCAGTATGTCCCCATCTATGTTCTTGAAAGAAAACCCTTTAACCCCTACTTTTAAAAAAATTACATCACTATTTTTTTTACAGCAAAACATTTTCCCCCAATCTACAGAGGAATTTGGAACCAAAAAGGGGGTGGGCTCATTTTCAGCCTACAGCCACTCTCACTGCTTCTATGTGAGTTGTAACTATGGCATTAGTTTGATGTGCAGCCTCCAGACTCCTTGAATAGCGTAGTATCATATTTTATTCATTGTCTTGCAATCTGATATGTGTATGTATTCACTATTTGTGTTGTTTTAGGACAGGGTCTTGTTCGAGATATATATATATATATATATATATATATATATATATATATATATAGAGAGAGAGAGAGAGAGAGAGAGAGAGAGAGAGCATAGGCTCTCCTGAAACTCGTGTTCTAACCAAAGCTGACCTCCTGTTTCAGGTTCCCACAAACTGGGATTGCAGGTATATGCCATTACACTTAGCCAGTTATGATTATTGATAATGATCATGGATATCTTTTGAGATTTTTCCCCTTCACATCAGTATATACAGGTATGTGATAGCAAGATTTAATTGTCAAGTTGATACAATCTAGCATCTCCTTAGAAGAGAGTCTCAATGAAGGATTCGGAAAATCAAGTAGGCCCACGCACATGTCTGTAGGAAAGTTATTTGGATTACATTGAGGTGGAAGAATATGAGGTGGAAGGTAGGTGGCACCACTACCAAGGAAGGGAATTCTAAATTGTATAAGAATGGATAAACCGAGATGAGCACAAATATGCATGCATCCTTTGCTTTCTATTCCTGATCAAAGATGTGATGTGACTAGCTCCCTGAAGTGTTTACATCCCCCTGATATTATGGATTTTAATCTGGAATTATGAGCCAAAGTAAACCCTTTCACCCTAAACAATTCAGATTTTTGGTTATATAATTAGTTTGAGATCAGTCTGGACTCCTTGAAACCCTGATACAAACCAACAAAGTGGCTGTACCAATTTGCTAGTGCAGTAGAAGTATAAGAGGATTTTTATTGTTCTCAATACTTTTATGTGAATCATTCTAGAGGCTTGTGCTAACACTGTGTTACGGTTTTATCCCCCACTTCCCTAATGAGGATGCATGCTTTTTAATATATTTATTGGCCATTTTCAACTCTTTTGCAAACTGCTGAGACCTTTGTTTGCTTTTCTGTTAGGTTATGTCCCTTCCTCTTGATTTTAAGAATTATTTAAATATTCTTGCAGTAATTTCTTTGTTAGATATCATCCCAGTTTGGTTTTCTATTGTTTTGATAAAATACTGACTCAGAGAAACTTAAGAAGAAAGGGTTAATTTGATCTTACAATTTCAAGTAACAGTCTATCATGGAGGGAAAATCAAGGCAGGCATTCAAGGAAGGAACTAAACCAGAGATCATGTAGGACAGTTGCTTACTGCCATACTCCCCACTATTTGCTCATCTTGTTTTCCTATAACATCCATGACCACCTTTCATGGGTGGTACTGCCTACAGTGGACTAGAACCTCCCAAATCAATAAGTAACTAGGAAAATGACCCACAGAGAAGCCAGTTTTTTAATCCAATGGAGGTAGTTCATCAAGTGAGGTTCCTTCTTCCTAGGTAACTTCAGCTTATGTCAGGGTAATAAAAAGTTAAGCATCACAAATCTGAATATCAAATATCTCCCCTACCCTATGGATTGCCTTTTTGCTCTCACAGTATTATGAACTGATGAACAGAAGTTTTTCAATTCACAGTAATTCAGTTTACAAAATCTTTTCTTTGGGGTTGATGCTTTCCTAAAATGTTTAAAATAAGCTCAGCTTATTTCAAGGCGTTAATAAAGTTAGGAGGTAGTACATTTACATTTATGTAAATTGTTAACACATAGTCACCTTATATCGTCAATTGACAAGGATTTTCTCCCTAATTGGTTTGAGTCAGTGCTTTTACTGAAACCTGTTCAATAATGAGGACTTGTTCCTGGATTTCTGATTGTGTTCTGCTGACTTGTGCCCTCAGTCATAGGACAGTACAACATGAAATTTTTCTTATCACCTTGTGTGAATTTTTGAAGGTAGGGCATGTGAGTTTTCCATCTTTGTTTCTCCTTATCAAGATTATTTTGGCCTACTATGCTCTTTTCATTTCCACATAAATTTCATCTTACTCTTATGCACTTTTGAAAAATATGCAGCCGAGATTTTGATAGAGATTGTTTGAGTCTGTAGATAAACTTGGAGACTATTCCTTTCTTAATAATACTAAGCCTTCTGATTTATAAGCACAAGAAAGTTTTCAATAATTTAGCTCTTCTTTTTGCCTTCCAATGACATTTTCTAGTTTTTATTATGAACATCTTGTGTACTTTTGTATGATTTAACCTTAAGTATTTTATTACTTTGATGGGGTAATAATTGGGATTGTTTTCCTAATGTTATTTTTGAACTGTTCATTACTAGTGTGTAGAAATACAATTTTTGTGTGTAACCTTCCAGATATTTTTTATTAGTCCTAATAGTTAAAGAAGAGTTCTTAGACTCTTTCTATACAGAAGATCATATCATCTGCAGATACCATTAAAAAGAACTTTCTACATTTCTTGAAATGACATTTAATGAAGTCTAAGCCATAGACGCATACGTTTTCTATGCTGTCAGTTTTAAAGGCCAAGGGAGACACTTATTGTTTTGTTTTGTGCTATAACAAATAAACCTTGCTTGAGGATTAGAGTGTAGAGTAAGCCAAGAGTTAGCCATAGAGGCCAGGCAGTTGTGGCACTCACCTTTAATCATTTCATTTAGGAGGCAGAGGGAGATAGATCTCTGTGAGTTCAATGCCACCCTGGGCTATACTATATCAATCCCGTCTCAAAGAGATACAGAGCTGGAGGTGGTGGCTCATACCTTTAATCCCAGTTCTTGGGAGTTACATGTCTTTAATTCCAACAATGGGGATGTGGAGACAGGAACGGATATGGCTGGGTGGAGAGAGCAATCTAAAATGGGAAGAGAGGCAGGAACTCACGGCACTCAGTCTGAAGATTCATGGAGACAGGATCTTGCACACTTTGATCTAAGGATTTGGTAGAGGTAAAAGGTCTCTTTAGTGGAGGGCTCCTTTACTTCTCTGATCTTTCATCATTTACCCTGATATTTAACTCTAGGTTTTTATTATTAAAACCAATTAGAAATCATACAAAAATGATGTACAACTTTGGGCTACAAATTCACAAACAAACAAACAAAAACCATGCCACTTGCCTGTGGCTTTGCAACCACCAGCATAGGCCAGTGCTGCATGCATTCAGAGTCACCACGCTGTGGACTGTTTCCCTTTTTTTCTCAAGTGATCAATGGGCTTTCCCTGGATTTCCTTCTTGGGATGCTGCCAATCTAGGTAGCTGCCTTGAAACACACTCAGACTTCTACTGTTTCAGCAGTAGTCAGCCTTACATCTTCATTGCTGGCACATTTGTTGAAAAACTTGAGAATTCTTAAAGGGAGAGAGGAATTGTTTAAAAGAGAGTTTTTCCCACATAAAAATGGGAAGCACTATTACAATGGGGAGAGTTAAGTGGCTGTATGATTACACAAGGCATGGTTTAAAAACAATAAAATCAATTAAATAACAGTATAATCAACGTAACCGGGATGGACACAATGCTAATTATCATTCCGATAATTCATTTTTTATCTCTAAAAAATGTTGGTTGATATGATTGCCAAGATACAGGTCTTAGAAAAACTTATTAAAATAGATCATAGAGATATTCAGATCCAGACAGAGGAATTAAAGGAGAACCAAGTTTAGCATTGCATTATTAGGTTAAAGAGGAACAGCCTAACATATCACACAACCAACCTTAATATATCCTTTCACCTTTAAGGAACGGCCAATGAATGATATCCCCAAGGCTACTTAAGGACTCATTGGAATCCTGTGGAAATGTTCTATTTAAGGAGAATCAAGGTAGTGATAGTCTCTTACAACATGTGTTCACCTTTTGTGAACAAAAAGTTAAACTTGTGGTCAACTTGTAATTCCTCAAGACTGGGTAGACTTGGTAATAGGTGCCTTGCAGCTTGCTCCTCAATTACAGTGGAGGACATGGTAAAAGGATAAGGCTAAGTGTTGTATTTAGAAAAAGTGGGTCATGAGAGAAAGGTGCCATAAGACAGAGTTCATGCTTGAGGGGTTTTTAATAGGTGAAAGGGAAGGTAAAAAGAGGGAAGGGAAGGGAGAGACTTGACTACCCTCTATGGACAGGAGTATCAGAAGAAAAGAAATGAGGAGAAGAGGGGAGTGAATAGACAGACAGATGGAGATAAAGAAAGAGAGATATATGGGAGGTGGGCAGGGTTCTTTTAAATTGGAACATAGTTAGGTGCTCTTAGTGGCTACAGCTGAGGCCATATACCCCAAGGTTAGGCCAGTACAGATGCCTGAATACTACCACTAAGACCATTGAACAATGAAGTAGGGCTAGAGGTATAGAAATCTCCGAAGATCAACTTCTTGGAGAGGGAGATTTGCTAATGTAGAAAGGCAATCACTATGTGATGACCACACCCTGGCTTTATGCCTTGTAGGAATTTTGATTACTTAGGACAGAAGTGAAAAAATAGAAATAAATATTGAGTCATTTACTAAAGTCATACTGGGCAGAAAAGAAACCTTCACTGATTTCTTACAAAGTTTGATTGCAGCAGTAAATAGAATGAAACCAAATTTAAAAGGTAGACAAATAATGATTGAATTTCTGATTGCTGAAAATGCTAATTCACAATGCAAAAGGTAATTAGGCTGTTAAAGGCAAGATCAGCACTGTTGGAGAAATGGATCTGATATATAATCAATATTGAATCTCATGACCACGACAATGCTTAGATAGGAAAGGTGATTTCCAGAGGATTGAAGAAAAAACAATATGTCAAATGTTTCAACTGTGGCAAAGAAGTTCACCTATATAGGGATTATAGACAGGGACTTCCTAGAAACAATGATTTTTCTAAGCATAATCCAAAACAAATGCTCCTCCCTTTTAGATTATGCTGAAGGTGCGAAAAGGGTGGGCATTGAACTAATGAATGTAGATCAACAAGAGACAGTCACGATAATCTTTTACCATTGGAAAATGCCTTGAGGAGTCTCTCAAAGGCCCCCCCCGGTCAAACTCAGTTCAGTTGTTTCATGTCACTGTGGAGGAAAATTCTTCCCATAGCAATTAAAGAATCTAATGCCAATTGTAAAAACCCATACTGCTCTGGGTGATAGAAGAGCTTTAGAAAATAAAACAAAAATTTCAAGAGAAATCATGAATCAAACCTGATAGAGATTAGATTGGAAACCTCCCCAACGTTAGGGTTGGGGTAGGGTTTTGATTTTTACTCTCCAGAAAATTAAAAACAAACATACTAAGAAATTTAAGGACTTTTGGATAAATAAGCATCCAAAGAGAAAAGGAATAATACTGGGAAATTTTTAAAAACAGGAATAATCTGACCTGATGCAATCACTGAAGTCTCTAAAAAAGAGATTGTGATTCAACAATAATGATTCCACAAGGACTATGATTACACCACTAGGAGAAATACACCAGCTAAAGATTGGATTTGGAATACAAACTACTCAAGACAATTTTGAGGTGACTATCTGAGATGATCCAGCCTCACAGACTACTCTAGCCAGGACTTGAGACAAACCCTGCACTTTCCCATTAAGCAGAGACTGTACAACAAATTATACAGCTACCCATCATAGGACTTGAAAATTAACCTATTTTTTTTTTCTTTGCAGGATCCCCTAAAGATGGCACCATCCCCAGACAATAGGAGGTAACTTTAAGACCACGACATCCACATTCCCAAGAAGTAACTTGGGTGATGCTTTCACTTGGTTATGGATATTTGTCATTGTTTAGGGAGGCTAAAGTTGTTATTGGTAATGGTCAGGGGGAAAAAAAGCTTAACAAAGGAGTTTAGATATAGAGCTCTTCTTTTGAAGAGGAAAAAATGAGGATATAGGTATGATAGGATATAAGGGTAGAGTATGAAGTCTGCCCTGAAAAGAAAAAGGGGGATATAAAAGTAGGATAAAAAGGTAGATTATTAACTACGTTTAAAACAAAACAGCAACTACTAGTTCTAAATATTTTACATTGATATGGATTTTTGTATGTTGATCCAAATTTTTAAAGTTATTTTTATAAGAACATACTTACATACATTATCTAGTCTTGTTCAAGGTATTATACCTATACAGCTCATTTAACAATGTAACATACATTTCTAGTCCTTGAAAGTTACTATTACCAACTATTTAGGACTATAAGGGAATTCATATTAGTAGTTATGATTAAAAGGTAAAACAGATATATTTTAGATAGACAAGTCATCTTCAAATATTTCAGAGATCTGCAGAACATGACATTTAAAATGCTTTAATAACATAGGTTTTTATTCTTTAATGAGAATAAGATGGGTCTGCTCATGGAAGCACTAATTTACTTCAGAGAAGATAATGGACATCTAAGAAACTCCATATGGAGTTTACTTTCTTTGTGGCAATAATATTCCACAAAAATTGCCCTTGCCTCAACTGCTGAAAAGATGCTATCCAAATTAGACAATCAGGACACAGAGGACTGTCAACTTTTGCCAAGACAAGGTAAGACAGTCATTAAGACTATCCTGCTTCACAGGAAAGTCTGTCAGATCTTCTAGGCCTGTAGACCAAAGATGGACGTCCCAACATTGCAAAGGAACTTTGGGCGACTTTCCAGGCAGCCAGCCATTGCTACACTTTTGGCTTACTCAGGTAATTTATTTCTTTTTCTATGGGTTTGAAGATTTATAGTTATAGTTTTCGTTACCAGATTTAGAAAAGAAATTCACTAAAAGGTGTAAAGTGTTTAAAGTTGAGTGACAAACTAGAATAGAAAGCAAATTAGGTACAACCTTTTAGAGTTACCAACGCAGGATAGATCATGGGTTCTTATTTTCTCTGAATTTTTCAAATTATCATGGACTAGACATTGTTGCTGTATTTATGGTTATTGTATTATTGTATATAGTTTTTACTATATAGGTTAGAACCTTATTTTTATTTTACATAAAAAGGGAAATGTGGTATTATGATATTTTGTTTGTACTATCATAATGCTTGCCTGCAGATCAGAGTTTTAGCTACTAGTTAGCTATAGAGGTCAGGTAATGGTGGCAACATACCTTTAATCCTAGTCCTTTGGAGTCATATGCCTTTAATCCCAACAGTAGGGAGGAATGACAGGAAGGGGTATGTCTAGGCAGAGAGAGAAATGTAATGCAGAAGAAGATAGGAGCTCAAGGCATTTCATCTGAGGACCTGTAGAGATTGGATACCCACTCAATCTGAGTATTTCATAGAGGTAAGAACTAATGACTGGCTGCTCTGCTTCTCTGATATTTCAGCTTTCTCTAGCTAATATCTAACTCTTGGTTTTTATTATTAAGACCATTTAAAATTTGTGCCACAACTTACTTATCTATGCTATATGCAACAATTTTCTCTGGTGGTTCACAAGAAAAAAAAAATATGTCTTGAGTCAACGTCAGATGGAAATGAAAATAGAATTTGTGTACACCATAAATATGGTCTTTGTATACATCTCTTATCCAACTGGAATATGTAAAACATTGTTGATATATGTCAGCTTAGATTATAAAGCATTTCTTAGAAAAAACTTCCCTATTTAAAAAAAAAAAAAAAACAGGGCCAGCTCTTGCTAGACTACAGGAGTCTATACCCTTAAAACTTTGAAACTTTCAATTACCAATAACTGCCCACCTGAAGTATCTGTAAGGCTATTCAAATAACCTATAGGATCATACTTTTGGGGACTGCTGCACAGAAAATGCCTTATAATAAAAGCTGGGAGAGTATATACAGGAAACAATTCCCACTAAGAGCTAAGAGACAAAGAACAGTGTGGTAAAAGAAGAGAACAGAAATTTGTAAACCTAGCACAAGGAAAGAAAATGAGTTTACATTCTGGCTAAAATACATAAGTAACAGTGTTTAAGATAATTTCAAGATAAATCCTTAGGTATTAAAAGTATTCCTTTTTATTAGATATCTCTTACTTTAAGAAAGTAATAAGTTCAAAGAGCAATGAGGGTTCCCTGTCCTGTGGGAAGTCCATGGACCACCCACCTCCATCCAGGTCTAGTAAGGTGAGCATCCAAACTGCCTAGGCTCCCACAAAGCCAGTACGTGCAGTAGGATCAAAAACCCATTGCCATTGTTCTTGAGTTCTCAGTAGTCCTCATTGTCCACTATGTTCAGCGAGTCTGGTTTTATCCCATGTTTTTTCAGACCCGGGCCAGCTAGCCTTGGTGAGTTCCTGATAGAACATCCCCACTGTCTCAGTGTGTGGGTGCACCCCTTGCGGTCCTGAGTTCCTTGCTCGTCCTCTCTCTCCAACTGCTCCTGATTTGGACCTTGAGATTTCAGTCAGGTGCTCCAATGTGGGTCTCTGTCTCTGTCTCATTGCTCTTTGGGCTGACGAGGGAGGGGGACTTGATCGGGGGAGGCGGAGGGAAATGGGAGGCGGTAGCGGGGAGGAGGCAGAAATCTTTAATAAATAAATAAATTAAAAAAATAAAAAAGAAAGTAATAAGTTATAGGTTACATGTCTGTAAACCAAATAGAAAGAATTGTATAAAGCAAAATTTTGCATTAAATCAGAATTTCCCTTGTATATTTTATAGATATAAGTACTGCAGAGCTATTACATACACAAAAGTCTAAATTTTTATTGGAATTGAATAATCTGATGTCATACCATTTAATATGTAGATGCCATTGACAGACTCAAACTCATAAACAGTTCTTAATATTTTCAACATCTTCTTTGTAAAACCAATTCCTCAGTGTTTTGTAATTCTGTTAAATTTATATCTTTCCACTTATACTAGCTTGACATAGATTTTGGGTAGAGACAGTCCCAGAATAAATTTTATAACTCTGTCAAGGATAGCTACTTCATTGATAGGAATGGAACCCAGCACAGTCCAATCAAAACTTACTTTCTGAACTTTAGAAAAGGTTTTAAGAAGCTCACTATCATTTTATTTGGGATTGGGGCCGGTAGAAATTACATGGGTTTGAAGCTATTCACTACTTTCTTTTTCATGGATAGAGAAAGCCTCTGGGAAACAGGAAAGGTAGACCAGAAGGATGTGTCACCAAGAGTTGAAAAGCAAAGCATTCTTAAGGTTCTTATTGGAACTGGATAAGACCATATATAAAAACATTTTCCTTTCCTTCGCTCCTCTTGCTCTGCCTGTTAGTTTCTTTAGCTAGCTTATGTTAAGCTTCTGCCTTTTAGAATTGAGAACATTCTGACTGACATAGTGTTTCTTCCTAATTGCCATTTAGGATTTCTTTATTACCCCATCCTGAGGTGGAGTTAATAATAGAGGAGAAATTACAAAGTAGAGAAATACAAATGTATACTGAAAAGATGCAAATGTAGGAGAAAAAAAAGAACTGAATTTGAGTGAGTGAGACTAGTACTTGCCAATTATTTTCAAGTGGTATTCATGACCCTTAGTCATGTTTTTATAATCATAATGGTATGCATTTCAGTAGGCTTTCATACAGGCAACACAATTACCCATAAAAATTTTAAGACTTCAAGAAATCAAATGCAAAGTTCTTTAAGCTCTTCTCACCTTACTTCTGAAGTTTTGGTGAGTTCTGTTGAGTTACTGCTTTTCCATAAATAGTCCATCAATGTGTATTATGAGCACACTTAGCTATACCCAATCAGATTGCTCACTGAGAAGAGAAAGAGAAACTTTGTTGCTTTGCATTTGTAAATTAGGCCATGTACTTTGAATGTATTTATCTGAATGAGGAGCCATTTGCCTACATAATAGAAAAGTGTGTGGGTACTATGATAACGAGAAAGGAAAATTAAGGTGCCCAAAGTCAATGCCTTTGAACTGTAGTGAATTGAATGTATGGTGAATAGAAAGATGATAGCATTTTTAATGTTTGTATCAGTGTTTTTATTGATGGTTTAAAAAGTCATATATTTAGTATTAATTTTGACTGGAATATCCTTAGTGAGCAAAAGGACTGAGGAGTGAGTTGAAGCTTCACAGTCCTTATAGAGTGGATGTGTACTTCTGTAGAGACTCAAAGACCTGTATGAGGCAGCCGAAGTGTCTGCACATCAATGTTTATGCCTAGTGACATAATTCATTGCCACTTTTTTAAAACTTCTTTAGTTAGAAAACTCACTGCCTGTACTTGGTTGACAGAGACTGCAAATGCATGAGAACATTGTAAATGAGAGTATAAAAGAATGTAAATGAGTTGTCTTATGTGTCACAACCAGCGAAAAACTGGAAATAAATTTCAGGAGTTCTTATTCCCAAATCCGATTTTCTTTCAGTTTTCAGACCCAATGAAAATTTAATAGTTGAGAAAACATAATTTTATCCTTTCACTATATAGAGAGGATGCCTCAAAAGACAGTCAGAAAGCAGTCAAAAAGATAGAAGGAAATAGAATGAGAGCATTTACCCTTTAAAGTTCACAATTGTCTAGGAAATAAGGAGGAAAGCTGATATTCTAAAGAAAGATAAATCAGAACTCATTACTGAATGGTTACTGCTTATCATCTCAAAGTTCCATTTTAATTCCCCTTGCTTCACTTAGCTTGTGATTGTTATATATCTCAGCTTAGATGTGCATAGCAACATAATCACTCACTGTGAGGTGCTGTGCATTTTAGGTAACTGGAGAAAGTGATTAAAGAATTTAGAAAAATGAATATGAAGAGATAAAATTTTGCCACTAAATGAATTAGTCTTCAGGCTGGCATGGCATAGAGACACCAATGTAGCCATTAGCCATTACAAAGCATCTCAAAGTGAGTTTTAGCAAGTGCAGATTGTCACTTATGAAAGTTGAGATCCAATATGTTAAGGATTCTCTTCTTCAGTATGGAATGTGGAACAAACATTTAGAATGGGTACTTCTTTATCCATCGTTATTCATTTTAGATTTCATGGTCTAGCAATGTCTATTCAATCAACTCCTTAAATATATTGATAAGGCCACTAAGATGTCTTGAATTGTCTAAATATTTCTATTTTTGTTCCCATATCACTCTGTTTTTAATTATTTTGTATATGTATAATATCTTAAGTATATGCATTTCATGTCAACAGTCTTTTGAGTGTAAATATTGTTACAGTAACTAAATTATGTAGTATTAAAGGCAAAATAAACATAAACAGTGAACAGAAGTGTTGAGTTGCCTTCCTTTTTCAGTTGGTGATAACTGAACAAGTGTCTATATCCAGTCTTTCCCTGAGAGCTGAATATGTTCTACAACATTCATTATCCTGAGGTAGGAATGGTTTAAAAATATAGTAATAGTCAGCCACAACACAACTACCCCTCTAATACCAAATATTTTAGAGAGTAATGTGCTAATTTGTTAGCTACCATGGGTATGGGAGGAAAGACAAAGAAAATAAAGAGAAGAAAAGTACACAGAAAGACCAATACTTGTTATATTAATTGTTACAAATTAGAGGAGGTGAACAAAAATAGAAGGAGAACTATAGGGGCAAAAATAGATGAGGGGAGATGAAGGTGTTTTTTCTAAAGGTAGTCTACAAAGAGAGGTAAATACTTGTTATCAGATAAGGTAGAACAGTTCTAGCAATCAAGAGGTTCAGCCACAGAGATCCTGCAAAGCTGACCCCTGATACATAGGCTATTAAGTCACTAAGGAGGAAGAAATCTTGAAGCCCTACCCTTTCTTGAGGACCTACAGACAATACTTAAGGGTTACTAGGCAAAAAGGAGATATTTTCTTCAGTGTTGTAGCAATTGGCAAGCTGTTAGTATCTTGTATCCTCCCAAATATGTTTCTGTAAACAACCCTAGTGAAACTGATTAGGCTACCAAAACAAAGAATTGATGGTAGAAGAGGGATTAGTTGGATAGAGAAAGGGAACCAGCTGAAGTGTACAGTGATGGGAAGGAGAGGTGGGAGGTAAATATGATCAAAATATAATACATACATGTATAAAATATCACAAACCTATTATGTATAACTAATATATATTAATAAAGAACAAAAATGTGTCATGATATACTGGTTTACCAAAAGTTTTAAAATTAATATTAGACTGTTTGACAATAAGACAATGTTACTGGGTAAGCTAATAATTATATTTCCAAAATGTTTCCTTGAAAATGAGAAAATTACATATTATTGTTTCATAGTGTACAACTATATTATATATATAGTTTAGTACAGAATTAAAATATATTAACTATTGACACTATGTTAGTTTTGATTACTTAAAATTTACAGTATAACTCCTCACTTTGAATTATACAAAGTAAATGAAATTTGATCACTGATTAAATAAAAATGAAAAAAAATGACTAGGTAATAGAATGATTTTATACTCTGTTACAATCCATGATACTTAGTCATTCTGACCTCAAATTAACATTTATGACAGGTTTCTATTGCTATAACCATGAGCAAATCAGCTTGAGGAGGGAAGGGTTTATTTCTCATGCATTTCCACATCACTCTCCATCATTGAAGGAAGCCAGTAAAGGAAATCAAGTTAGGAACTGGGAGACAAGTTCTGATACAGAGGCCATAAAGAATGCTGCTTACTGGCCAGTTCTCCACAGCTCACTCAGCCTTTATTCTTTTTTATTTTTAAATCTATATATTTATTATGTATACAGTATTCTCAGTATTCTGCCTGCATGTATGCCTGCAGGCCAGAAGAGGGCACCATATCTCATTATAGATGGTTATGATGTGGTTGCTGGGAATTGAACTCAGTACCTTTGGAAGAGCAGGTAGGGGTCTTAACTGGAGCCATCTCTCCAGCCCCCTCAGCCTGCATTATTATAACAACCAAAATAACTAATACAGAACTGATACTACCCACAGTGAACTGTGTCTTCCCACATCAATCACCAATTTAAAAAGCGCACCACAGGCATACCCACAAGCTAATCTGGCCAGAGCATTTTGTTATTTGAGATTCTCTCTTCTCAGAGGACTCTAATGTAGGTCAAGTTGACATAAAATTGGTCAGCATACCATTCATAGTATCTCTATCTATCTATCTATCTATCTATCTATCTATCTATCTATCTATCTATCTATATGTGTGTATACATGTATATATGTATGTAATTCCTATGAATAGGAAAAAAGTGAAAAAAGGATATCTTAGAAACCATATGATTTATAAGCAAGTATTTAAACATTGCTTTAGGTTAGATATAGCTTCTGCATGTTCTCTGAGTAGTTTGGGGTTTTAGAGGTCTGATACTCAGTGTGAGGAAATAAAAGATGGAATTTTCCAATGATCTTTGGGTCCATGGCATATTGTCTTAGGAAGCAATAAGCATAATTCCTGTGGGACCCCTGAGTTCTTGAAAGTCAGAAGTTATAAAAATGACAAACTTGGCCCTTCTTTCTCTCTGGATTCCACGTAACACACACTCTCACCATGATGAAATCTGAGATTAAGCATTCACCCTCACCAGACTTCAAATACGTGAAACTGGTCAATCTTGAGCTTTTTACTGAGATAGCAGTAACCTAAGTAAAACCTCTTAAAAATTCAGCCTCGGGTATTATTTTATAAAAAGGATTATAATTAAATTTTTCACTTGCTTTTATTCTTTGACAGTTTCACATATGTATATGTGAATTTTAGTTGTTTGCACCCTTCAAATGCCATATGTGTGTATGTGAATTTGATTAGGGTTTCTTGCATGAGCATGGGCCACTGACTTTTTAGTTGCTACATCACTAAAACAATGATACCACATTCTCCTGAAAACGCCAATTAACATTAAGTGCTTTGGGGAGGACTAGGGTCTCATGAACTCCTTACCCATCTGTGATGAAATGCTAACTGGCAGAATCTTGTGTAGTCCATCTATGGGTAACTACAGTTCTTTCCTTATAATAAAGACAAAATACAAACATGACAGGGGAACTACAAAATTTTCCTCTCTAAAGCAACCTTTAATAATTATTTTATTTCAGCATGTATGTATAGTGAATGCTTGTGTGGGAGGGTTGTGGGGTGGAGAGTGTAGGCCATAGGTTAAAGTCAGGTGTTTTGATCAGTCAGTATTCACTGACCCTGAACCTCATGGGTTTGGTTAGAATAGCTGGCCAGTGGCCTCTAGATATTTTCCTGTCTTTTTCTTTTTAGCACTGCTATTACAAACATGTGTCATTATATAAAGCCTTTTCTTGATTCTGAAGATCAAGACTTAAATACTTTATTCACTAACCCCATTTCCTAGGCTCTCCAATAATGTTTGACACTATACAATAGGTCAAAAGAAAAAAAATGTTGTATTTCAAAGTAAAAAAAAATTGAAAAATCTTATTTTAAGAAATAATAAGTGGTAAAATTAAATCACAAATTTAAACAGAGAAGCAAAATAGTTTAATCATAACTGTGTGGAGATTTCTAAATGAATTTTATTATTGAAATATTACTGTTATTTTTCTCATGCTGGTTGGGAAATAAGCTCAACTCTTCTACAAGAGCACCTGGTTATCTTAACAACAGAACCATATCTTCAGGTCCCGGGTTTGATGATTTCCCAAATGACAGTAACTGATATTAACTGAATCTCTTTTTATGATATTTGATTTTCAAAGTACACTTTAAAGATTGGCAATATTGTTCAGTAGTTAAAGTTACCTGCTTCTAAGCCTGACAACCTGAGGACCCACATGGTTCAAAGAGAGAACTGATTCCCTCAATTTTGTCTTCTAACCTCCACACATGCATCATAACATTCATGTTTACAGACAAACATATACATACCCCACACACTAATGCACAAATACATGTAACAAAACATACTTTGAAAGCTAATCATTATAATCTTCAGTTTACAGAAGAGGAATAAAAGGCGATATGTTGAAATAGGAGCAGAAGGACTGCGTCCCCAGCACCCGGCCGCCCTGCTAGCTTATGCCTGAAATAACAACACACAAACTGTATTCATTTAAATGAATTGGCCCATTTCTATCTAGCCTCTTCTAGGCTAATTCTCGCACCGGGACTAGTCCATTTCTAATAATTCGTGTAAGCACCCCAAGGTGCACTTACTGGGAAGATTCTAGCCTACGTCCATCTTGGGTCTAAGCTTCATGCGTCTGCATCAGAGTGCAGAGCTTTCTCGTCTACCCGGGAGAGCTGAGCATGGCGTCTCTGCTCCAGAGAGCAGAGCTGTCGAGTCTCTCCGGGAGCAAAGCAGAGTCTGACCTCACTTCCTCTTCTGCCCAGCATCCTATTCTGTTTACTCCTTCCACCTATGTTCTAACAAATAAAATGGGCCAAGCCAGTTTCTTTATTAGCCAATGACTTTCCTCCATCATTTCCCCTTTTTCTGTTTAAACAACAAAAAAAGGAAGGCTTTAACTTAACATAGCAAAATTACATATAACAAACAGTTATCAAGTAAAAATTACAATAATCTATATCATATATAAGGAAAACTATAACTATAGCTAACTATTCTTAACTCCATCAAAGAGTCCAGAAAGATACAATATTACCTAAGCAAAAATAAATAAGCAACTTTCAAACTCTAGAAATGACAGAGACATCTCGCTGCCTGGACAGTCACCCAAAGTTTCTTTGTACCGTTGGGGCATCCACCTTCGGCCTACAGGCCCATAGTTTCCAGCAGACATTTCCACAAAGCAGGAAATTTCAAAGACAGTCACTATTTGCTTGTCCTGAAGAATGTCTTGCAGACTCTTTCATGAATCAGGAACCCCAAAAGGACATCTCACCTTTAGGCAAGTTCAGCAGTCCTCTCGCTGTGGGTTCTCTGTGTCCAGTTTATGCAATAGTCCAGGCAAGAGCAGTTTCTTGCCCAAATGGCTATCAAATTCCATAAGGATCCTCTTCGATGCCCATCTTCTTCTTGAAGTAGATTGGTGCTGCCAGGAGCAGAGTGTCTCATTGTCATGAAAAACCCTAAGTTATTAAAATATTTTAAATGCCATATTCTATAATCTTTGAAAAATATGAAGAATGCCTATCTAAAATATATCTATGCACATCTAGAAAATCTTAACTAACATGACTACAA
>NW_026068224.1:565375-568947 GCF_014885135.2 Alexandromys fortis
TAAGAATTTTAACTTTTAGTCTGCATACATTTTTAACACTGTAAATCATTTAAAATTTTCTTTGTCTTTGAATCTCTCTTTACTGTATATCTCTCTTTTTCTGACCACACAAGCCTTTAATTTACTGAGCAATATGAGTAGGATTTAAGCCCTGGCTTTGCCACGTAGATCCAGTCCATTCCTTAGCTTTCCAGCCTCATGGCAGAGATACAGGCTGTAGCCATGTTTATAGCCACAATTCTATGGCGTTTCAAGGTCCCTGCCAGCCAGCGAGCTACAACAGACAACACTCAAGTCCTCTCTCTGTAGTCGGCCCTCCTGCCTCAGTCAGAGTTTGCCCTGGCAGGACAGCCCTGAAAGCCGGCATTTTAAAACAGCACAACTTTTTTTCCTGTTACGGCTGAAAACCGAAAAGCATGCGGTCAGATTTTCATCAACACCATTTAAGTGTTTCGTGGAAGGACCTCTTAATGAGCTGCAAGGTTTTGCAGCTGAAACTGAATCAGGAAGCCTCTCTTAGATGAGAGCGCTTGCTTGCCTCTAGCTAGCAGAGTAGACCCAAGAAATTTCTGCTACCAAAACAACATGCTTCACTCCATTCTTTACCAAGCTTTCTCAGGCTTTTTGTGGATTCAGTTAGCCCCACGTTGGGTGCCATCTGTTGAAATAGGAGCAGCAGGGCTGCGTCCCCAGCACCCAGCCGCCCTGCTAGCTTATGCCCGAAATAACAACACACAAACTGTATTCATTTAAATGAATTGGCCCATTTCTATCTAGCCTCTTCTAGGCTAATTCTCGCACCTGGACTAGCCCATTTCTAATAATTTGTGTAAGCACCCCAAGGTGCGCTTACCGGGAAGATTCTAGCCTACGTCCATTGTGGGTCTGAGCTTCATGTGTCTGCCTCAAAGCGCAGAGCTTTCCTGTCTACCCGGGAGAGCTGAGCATGGGGTCTCTGCTCCAGAGAGCAGAGCTGTCGAGTCTCTCTGAAAGCAGAGCAGAGTCTGACCTCACTTCCTCTTCCGCCCAGCATCCTATTCTGTTTACTACTCCCACCTATGTTCTAACCAATAAAATGGGCCAAGCCAGTTTCTTTATTAGCCAATGACCTTCCTCCATCAGTGATATGTCTGTCCAACAGACATTCAAGAACAAGTAAATGAAACAGATAGGATTCCAACCCACACATACTTGTCTGTAAAGTCTATTTAGTTTATGATATTTTTTTAATTTTTTGTCTACTGAGCATTTGTAATATCTGTAGGTGCTCATATGCCTAAAGAATTATTTAATAAGTTTGCCTATAAAGAGTGGATTGTTTTGTAAGTTAGATCTTGATTTCACCTGTATCTTTCTCTAACTTGAAGTAACATTTGCAGTTATGACTTCATGAACATTTAAACTGGAGCTTCATGAAGCCTGTTAGGACAACATTTGAATTGATAGAATTATTCTTATTAATCAAGTCTCAATTTCATCATCAGTAAAACTGAAATAAAAACATTTTCTACCTACTAGGTGATGGGGAAATTGTTTTTCTGGCTGTGCATTAAAGTACTGTGTGAGCCATATTACACTGCAATGATACCATTGATATTTGATTATTAATGCAATTCAATAATGGCAGATTTTTGTGTTGTCAAATAAAAATATATGAAAATAAACGTAAATCTAGTCTACTTTGACAAAGGAGTGGTGTTTGGTCTTATGTCTGACTGCTATAAAAATTGTAATAAACCAAATAAGTTACAATTAAAATAAATTCATTGCCAGGCTTGGTGACAAATACCTAGAATCTCAAAACTTGAAAGGCAGAAGAATCAGGAGTTCAGAAATCATCCTTGGAAACTTGGTGGGTTTAAGGACAATCTGGGATGCATGAGACATTGTTTTAAAATCAATAAATACAAAATAAACTTTGCTTCATGGCTTTGTAAACTGAGAATCTAAGCCCAAAATTCAGGCATTTAGTCTCTCATTCATTATCTGGCTCATAGAAACTGTTATTTTGTTGTTCCATGGTAGAATGAGATTATCTGGAGTATCTTTGATTTGAAAACTATTTCCATTCATGACCTGATTTCAAAAATAGTGCAGAAATTGTTCTCAGATATGAGTATATTCTATATTTATGTCATTATTTATATCATAAAAAAATTGTGTGCTGGTTACAGTTTGATACCTTGACCAAAGTAGGATCACCTGAAAATAGGGAACCTCAATTGAGAAAATTCCTGTAACAAATATATGGGACATTTTCATGTATAATGATTGATGTAGGAGAGCCCAGCTCACTGGGGGCAATACCACCTACTACTGCTGACCAGGTAGTCCTGGGAAGTTTAAGGACAATAGATGAATGTGAGCATGGGGAACTGGTTGCTAAGTAGCATTCCTCTGTGGTCTCTACTTCACTCCCTGCCTCCAGAGTTCCTGACCTAAGGTACTGCCCTGATTTGTCTTAATCTCAATTATCTGTTAGAAATATATAAGTCAAATAAACCCTTTCCTCTCCACATTGCTTTTATTCATGGTCTTTCTTACTATGGTATAAAGAAACTTAAAAAAAAAAATGTAGTTAGGATTAGCAAACTCCAGAAGTAAGATAATGTTACAACATCTTTCATTTTCTCTATGTAGATTTTTCCAATTTAGCATTTGTCAAATTATTTTCATGTTGAAACTATATGAAGAAAGCAAACAAATTCAAACTGACTGAAACCTGTTTTTTGGTGCAGTTTAATATAGGTGCCAATAACATAGGCTGACCCTTTATATTTAAGCTAATAAAAGATTACTTATTCCATCATGATTTATTATGCTTGAGTTTCTGCTCATGAAAAATGACTTAGAGACATTGTTTACATATAATATTACCACTATTTAATACTTATTATTGTTTAATGATAGACATAGGTTTCTCAGAACTACTTTATTTGTTTCTCATGTCCACCTTAAAAACAACCTGAGTTCTTTATATATTTTAACTAGACTGTAAAAAGCTAATCAACCCAATTATAAAATGGGGCACTGAGTTGAACAGAGATCTCTCAACAGAAGAAGTTCAAATGGCCAAAAGACACCTAAGGACATGCTCAACTTCCTTAGCGATCAGGGAAATGCAAATCAAGACAACTTTAAGATACCATCTTACACCTGTCAGAATGGCGAAAATCAAAAACACCAATGATAGCCTTTGCTGGAGAGGTTGTGAAGAAAGGGGTACACTCATCCATTCCTGGTGGGAATGCAAACTTGTGCAACCACTCTGGAAAGCAGTGTGGAGGTTTCTCAGGAAATTCGGGATCAACCTACCCATGGACCCAGCAATATCACTCTTGGGAATATACCCAAGAGAGGCCTTATCATACAACAAAAGTATATGCTCAACTATGTTTATAGCAGCATTGTTTGTAATAGCCAGAACCTGGAAACAACCTAGATGCCCTTCAATTGAAGAATGGATGAAGAAAGTATGGAATATATACATATTAGAGTACTACTCAGCAGTAAAAAACAAGGACTTCTTGAAGTTTGCAGGCAAATGGATGGAAATAGAAAACACCATCCTG
>NW_026068224.1:570456-571417 GCF_014885135.2 Alexandromys fortis
ACAGCAAGCCGACAGCTAAGATCAAATTAAACGGAGAGAAATTCAAAGCCATCCCACTAAACTCAGGAACACGACAAGGCTGCCCACTCTCTCCATACCTCTTCAACATAGTGCTTGAAGTTCTAGCAATAGCAATAAGACAACATAAGGGGATCAAGCTGATTCGAATTGGAAAGGAAGAAGTTAAACTGTCGTTATTTGCAGATGATATGATAGTGTACATAAGTGACCCTCAAAACTCCACCAAGGAACTTTTACAGCTGATGAATACCTTTAGTAATGTGGCAGGATACAAGATCAACTCCAAGGGATCAGTCGCCCTCTTATACACAAGGGATGTGGAGGCGGAGTGGGAAATCGGAGAGGCTTCACCTTTCACAATAGCCACAAACAGCATAGAATGTCTTGGGGTAACTCTAACCAAGGAGGTGGGAGATCTATTTGACAGGAACTTTGAAGCGTTGAGGAAAGAAGTTGATGAAGATGTCAGAAAATGGAGGGACCTCCCTTGCTCTTGGATTGGGAGGATCAACATATTAAAAGTGGCAATTCTACCAAAGGCAATTTGTAGATTCAATGCAGTTCCTATCAGGGTCCCATCAGAATTCTTCACAGATCTCGAGAGGACAATAATCAATTTTATATGGAAGAATAAAGGACCCAGGATGGCCAAAACAATCCTGTACAATGAAGGATCTTCTGGAGGCATTACCATCCCTGACTTCAAACTCTATCACAGAGCTACAGTAATGAAAACAGTGTGGTATTGGCATAAAAATAGAGAAGTCGACCAATGGAATCGCATAGAAGACCCGGAATTTAATCCCCAAACCTATGAACACCTCATTTTCGACAAAGGAGCTAAAAGTATACAATGGAAGAAAGAAAGCATCTTCAACAAATGGTGCTGGCACAACTGGATGTCAACCTGTAGAAGATTGAAATTAGACCCATATCTATC
>NW_026068224.1:576264-579060 GCF_014885135.2 Alexandromys fortis
TGTAATAGCCAGAACCTGGAAACAACCTAGATGCCCTTCAATGGAAGAATGGATGAAGAAAGTGTGGAATATATACACATTAGAGTACTATGCTGCGGTAAAAAACAATGACTTCTCGAATTTTGCATGCAAATGGATGGAAATAGAAAACACTATCCTGAGCGAGGTAACCCAGACCCAAAAAGATTAACATGGGATGTATTCACTCATAATTGGTTTCTAGCCATAAATAAAGGTCACAGAGTGTATACCTGGTGAACCTAAAGAAGCTAAATAAGAAGGTGAACCCAAGAAAAAACATATAGTTATTCTCTTGCCTAAGGGAAGTAGATAAAATTGTTATACTCATAACAGGATCAACATAATCAAAGACAATCACCTACAGACATGCCCACAAGCCAATCCTGATCTATAAAATCCCTCACCTACAACCTCTTCTCACGTGGACCTAGGTTGTATCAAGTTGGCAATTCAAACTAGCTACCACAGGCCTTAATGTAAGACTGAAATGCCTGGAAAATTTAAAGGAAAGCATATGTAACAAACTCCAACATAGTTTCAACGAGAAATATCTACCATAGGTTCCTGCATTTGAATTCTGGGGCTCCAGTTGGTGTTTGGGAAGTCGTGGAACTTCTTAGGTATGCAATCTTGCTAGAAGAAGTATGTCAGACACTTTGAGAATTTGTTACCTCACCTCACTTCCATTCACTCTCGATGCCTTGTGATTTACATTTAAAGATGTGACCATTTCACAACTTTCAGCTCCTTGGCTCCCTTCTTTGGAATTGCAAGACAAAATAAAATCTTCTAGAAGTTGTCTTGCTCATGATATTTTATGACAACAACAAAAAGTAACTAATACACACTCCAAATTGCAGCCATCGGAGAAGACTTTCTGGAAAAGACTTTTGTATTTACAGGAAATAATTCTATGACATGTTAATATGTAGTCAGAGGCTGCTCATTAGTTCTCAGCTGCCCAGACCCAAAAAAAAAATCATTCAAAAACTATATTATTTGCAATACTGTTTGGACAATAGCTTAAGCATATTTCTAACTAGTTCTTCATAAATAAACCCATTTCTGTTATTTTATATTTTACCATGAGGTTCATGGCCTACCATCAAGGTTTGGGCTAGAAGCTCGAGTCTTTCTCCTCTGGCAGCTACATGTTGTCTTATTGATTCCTCCTACTTTCTCCTCTATCTCTGTTTGTAATTTCCACGTTACTCTATTCTGCCTTGTGATAGGCCCAAGGAAGCTTTTTTTACTAACCAATAAAAGCAACACATATATAGAAGGACTTTCCACATCAGCATTGGAAACCCATTAAATTTTAAAGCTTCTTCATAGTTAAGGAAGCAATTTGAGATAAAGAATCTATCTACAGAATAGGGGGACACCTGTCAAATATATGTGTGTGTTTGTATAGACATTAATACCTATAATCAATAAGGAATTAAACAAAATCCCAAACTCTAAACAACCCTATCAATACATGAGCTAAAGAAATGAATTTATAGCTCTCGAAAGAAGAAATATGAAATTTCAATAAATAGTAGGAAAAAATTCAATGTTCTTAGCCACAGGGAAAGTGCATATTAAAGATGCTTGGAGAGTATCACAGCAGTCAATATGGCTATCATTAAGAAATGATGACTACAAATGTTGATAAAGATTCAGGGAATTGGAATCACTATATATCACTGGTGGGAATGTAACTATTTCATAATTATAGAAATAAACACATAGGTACCCCCAAAAAAACTAAAAGTAGAACTACCTGGCTATATCATACCTGGATATATATATCAGAAAATACTCTAAGTCAGATGAGATACTTGCATATCATGTTTATTACTGAGCCATTCACAATATCTAAGAAATGGAATCAGCCTTGATATTCATCAACAGTTGAATAAGAAAGGCAGTAAATTAGTATACATAATGCAATTCTTTCTAGTTGTAAAAAAATTGAAATCATGACATTTGTAGAAAATGTATGAAAATAGTTCACTGTGTGTTAAACAAATTCAGACTCAGAAGTCTAAATACAATATTCAGAATTTTGATTTAAATTTATATATGCACATAGATATACACATGTGTTTGTGGATATGTACATATGGACCATGAAAGTAGAAAATGAAAAAAAGAGAGGAAGAAGTGTGCTTAAGGTAGTAGTCAGGAGCAACATAATAATGGAATTCATGTGATCTCAAAGTAGAATTTGGGTAGTATTTTGAAAGAAGAGGGGAGTCCATCAAGAAGAGGCCAGGGAAGATTAGGACGGGAATATGAAGCATATGAATGAGAACACAGTTTAGTTTTGTATCTGTCTGAAAATGATTGATATAATAAAAGCATTTCCTTTGTATACGAACTTTAAAAACTATAAATAAATAAATAAATATATCATTAGAACATTTGGTGTTTACAAATTGGAAATTGAAAACACATTTAATATGTGTATATTTTATCTTTTGCAACAACATATTTCTTGTCAGATGATATTTTATTGAAATATTTTCAATTGGGCCAGCAACATGGATCAACATGTAAAAGTAGGCAAAATTAATTCAATCACCAGAATTCATGAATGAGGCGAAGAAATAATTGTCAAAATCATCCCCTGACCTCTGCCTATATGTGTACTGTGGCACCTGTGTGTCTCCCACTTAATACATACCTTTAAATCAAGGCAAAAATAAATATTTCCTGTTATTGTTTTTTTCTTTTTTTTAAATATAATTTTTATTGAAAAAAAAAATTTCTGCCTCCTCCCCGCCTCCC
>NW_026068224.1:584163-589505 GCF_014885135.2 Alexandromys fortis
GGACTATTGCCCCTGGATAGCACACACTCACCCGTCCAGATGGAACTCTTCAGCACCTAAACAGGGCCGCCTGGTAGCCCAGTGATCCAGGGACAGAAGGAAGGACGGGGCAGGCAGTGCAGGATCCAGGAGAGCACAGGAGCCCCTGGAGCCCAGGCTGAGGGTGCCGGGCTCTCTTAACTGAGGACCTTGAGGCTCACCGCTCTGGGCGGGTAGCCTTAGTGTGAGAGCTTAAAACTGTTGTTGAGCACTGTTCCTAGCATACAGCAGCCCTGTTATTATTCTTAATCAGCTCAAAATTCCACTGCCACAATATCGGTGCAATCTACAATGTTCTGAGGGATAACAGTCACCACATAGCAGTCTACAAATACACAAAACTTCTTTAATAGTTTCAGAAAGCTATTTGACTAAACATCAGTGCTACAGTGGTTGGGCAATGCTAGTTATCTTATGAAAATTAGTATTTATACATTTTAATGTCTGTTATCCTTCTTTGTTTTAGGGATTCCTGTGGAGCATAATGGTCAGGATAAAGGCAAAGATTATAACTTCAATCTGCGATTCTCTGTTCTGAATGATTCACTTTCGCTGTAATCCTCAGACTTGTCCAATATATCTGTTGCCTTGGAAATTTCATCACACACCTTTTATTGTAGACTTCAGGGAACCAATGTTGGAGGCTAAGGAAGATATAGTTTTGACTTTGCTTCCAGCTTACCTGCAGCTCAACTTAAACTCACTGGTCTTAAACTTGGGTGGCATGGTGGAGGCATTTTGTATCAGATAATCCTGGATTCAAGAAGAACAAAAAACTTTGCACTTTAGCCTCCACAGTTACGTAAGTATATAAATAATATAACAACTGCATTTGACATGCTGGATGGTGATTTTATTAGAGATATGTCTCTTTTATTTTTTCTTCTCAAGTATGTCCTGATATACCAAGGTTAGACAGCTGCATTAATTATAGGTGTTTAATAACATGAGCAGTGTTTAGTATGAGTTAATATGTCAATTTAGCAAATATCAATATATTGTTCCATATGGACTTTGACTTCCCTAACCTTCAGGATTTGACAAGGTTTATAGTATCGGGATTGTATTTCCTCTAATGTAGCATATCTAAAATCTAATAAGGAAGTAGTTGGTTACCCACAGAACAGTACTCCACTATCTTACCAATAGTCATACACTGTGTCAGGAGCCATTTCCCCTCTAAAAATCATTACAGAAACCATCACCCTGGGGAGTCTGCAGAGAACCTCACACCCATAATTATGTTCTATTGAGAAAACCTGCCCCTCACCCAATTAACTGTTAATCTGTTAGAGGAACCCGCCTCACATTCCAGCTATCCAGGGAACTAGGTGTGGCAACTTGTGACTTCCTAGCCTACTTGACCTCGAACACGCAGCATTAATCCAGTTGCCCTGCCCCCCCCATTCCTTACCATATATAAACTGTAACCCGTCCCTAATAAACCGGAGGTTTTGACAAATCTGCTTGGCCTCCTTCTTCTGTCTTAGCTCATTCCCTTCCAGGTAGTGCCCCTCCGTGACCCTGGAATAACTGATTGCAGGGTGGGTTACAAACCCCTAGACTGAGTAACCCACCCAACGCAATCGACAACATTGTATAGAAAAGTAGTATTGTAAAACTGGATTTATTGCTGTGTTATACTGCTGATGGTGTTTTTCTCCCAACAGCTTCCATAGTAACTTCAAGCACTAAATATTCTTCTCAGGTGAACTGAGCAATTTAATTGCATTGTAACTTGTAGGCCAAGTATGTTTTGAGAAACCTGGAAAAATAGCACAAAGTTTACATTGTTTGGCTCAAGTGTTAACAACTGATGGAGATGTATCTCATTCCTGACCCTGGGAATTTGATTCAGGAAGTTATGATTTCTGGTAGTGACATTATTAACTCACACAGAGTCGTGCCATTTAAATACCTTTATCTTCTTTATTGTTAGCTTATAAATTAATGTTCTTATATCATTTACACTTTACTAATTTATCTTCAGCTCTCACCCATGTTTTAGTATTTTATATACACTTACAAAAGTAATTGATCTTTATTAGCACCTACAATTAGAATAATAAGGTAGTAATTATTTTAATAATCTTTCTTTTAGTAAACAAAATATATTTGAAATTTTTATTATTTCCCATATACTTTAGCCCAAAGGTAGTGATGATCTTATCAGGGAGACATAATTTTCATTGAATTTTCTTCTCTTAACAACTAGAGACTAATAACTTTAGTCTTACATGATTCTGAAGTTCTCCCATCTTTGGAGTGTTGTTATCTGGCACATAAACACATTTCAGCATATATACAAGAACATACCTGAGATCAAGATTAAGCCTGATCACTGATGACCAATGAAGTCTTAAAAGATATCTGAATCTCATGGTTGCCATGGTGTTGAAGAGCTAACTGAGTGATGTAATAAAGGAAACCATGAACTTCAGTGACAGACTACCTAAGTTTTTACCCCAATTAAACCATTTCTTGCCTGTAAAAACATAGAAAATTATTTAACTTTTTTATTGGTCTGCTTTTCTGTTTATTTTGAAACAAATTTTCTCTAAATATCCTAGGCTAGTTTCTAAGTCACAAGCCTCCTTCCTCAGTCTCCTAAGTGCTAGGATTATAAGCGTGTGACATCACATCCACTAAGTCATTTAATTTCCATAAGCTTGTTTCATTAGATATAAAGTAGGGAGATTAGTAGTGCCTGGCACACAGAATTATAATGGAAATTTAAAAGAGATATTATCTATATTCAATAGTCACGGAAGAAAATTTCTCAAATCCCAGTACAAGAGGGATTTAGAAGGCCAAAGTGACAAGACAAGAAAATAGTGTTCCTGTGCCATATTATAGTTAAAACCAAATATTTAATACAAGGAAAGAATACTAAAAGTCCCAAAGAAAAGCATCAAGTGATATATAAAGGTATATCGATTAGATTAACATTAGATTTTCCAAAAGAAGCACTAAAACCCAGGTGAGCATGGAATGGTGTGCTGCAAGTTCTCAAAGGCAGTGTCTGCCAACCTATGTTATTAGATATAGCACAAATCTGCTTTCTACTTGGAAGAGAAAGTGAAAGTTTCTATGATAAACAGAAATTAAAAGGATTACTAACTACTAAATTAACATTATTAAAGAGGAAGATCAACACTTCCACGCGTCACACGACATAACAAAATTGTAGTAGATAAGCAAATGGAATTGAAGAAAGTACTACCACATATTACAAAAATATCAAAATGACAGCAACAACTCTGGATGTTAGTGGCTCTAGTTTTTCAACTAAAAGATGCAAGTAGAGAATTTGACTAAAAATCAGGGCCCATCTATTTGCTGTCTATGAGAAATGAGCTTCAGTGACCAAGACAAACAAAGCTTTAGTGGTATAAGATGAGAAAGGCATTTTGAATAGACAGAACTAGAAAGCAAGCAGGTGAAGTTATACTGATATCTGGAAGAGCAGACTTCAAATGAAAATTGGAGGTATAAAGGAGCTCTCTTCAAACTGATTAAAGGGAAATAATGACATGGTTATACAATTACAAATATACACCCAATTTTATAAGACAAACACTTCTGCATGTAAAGACACATACTGATCTCACCACACTAATAATAGGTGATTACACTATCCCCCATCACCTCAATAAACAGACTATCTAGAGAAAAATCAATAAAATCATTGGAGTTAAGTCAGAATTACAGATCAAATAGACTTAACAGACATTGAGAGGTTATTCTATTCTAATATTGCAGAATGTGTGTTCTTCTGAGCAAACTAAGGAACTGTTTCTAAAACAGATAAAATTTTAGAATATAAAATGAGGAGAGACTTTAAAAGAAGGGGTGAAGCCAATAGGGAAAGGAGTGGGTAGAGAAACCAATCTAAGCTAAGTTTGTATGAAAATACAATAAGGAAGTCTCTGACTTTGAATGTTAATTAAAGAAAAATGAATTAATTAACTGAAATGTGTAGTTAAAGTCAACAACCAAAAGTATCTTAAGAAACATACAAATCCAAGGATATTGAAGATCACACCACTGATTAATAGGTAGGTCATTAAATAAATCAGAAGAGGAATTTCTTAATTTTCAAAATAAAATGATATTTCAGTAAATTGAAAATCTAAAGTAAACGGATCAACTTCTAGACACATATTACCTCCCAAATTTAACCCAACAGGACCTGAAAAACTTAAATAAATCTATAAGCAGTAAGACTGAAGCAGTAATAAAAATTCTCTCAACTAAAAAAAGCCCAGACACAGATGGAGTCACTGCTGAATTCTCCCCGACCTGTAAAGAATAACTCACAGCAATGTTCCTGAGACTACATCGTAAATTAGAAAGGAAAATAATGTTAAGAGACATACTTTACTAAGTCAGTATTTTCGTGGGACCTAAAGCAGACAAGAGCAAAATTCACAAAAATGAAATTATAAGTCAAATGGTCTTGATAAACAGAGATGCAAAGCTTCTCAATGAAATACTTTTAACTCAAAAAAATTAGAAAGAAAAAATCATTTTCATGTAGTTGTGCACATGTGCAATTTGTGCAGTTGTGAAGCTAAAGCATGAGGAATACTGCTGAATCATGGCCACTCTGAGATGAATCTGGGCTACAAGTTGAGACCTTTTTTCAAAAGTCAAAACAAACAGAAACAAACCAGATTACTAATGCAAAACAAACAGCAAAAGTAAACAAGACAAAAATTCATCACTGTGATTAGGTTTGCTTCACCTGAGGAGTAGAAAGATTATTTGGCTTATACGAACCAATTAATACAGTGTGTCATAAATGTAGACAAAGGTAGAGAAATCACATGCAATCAGCTCATATAATTCAGAAAAGACTCTGTTCAGAGCAATAGCCCTTCATGATAAATACCTTGAAAACATTAGTAGTAGAAGGAATGTACCTCTATGCAATAAAGGATAGATATGACAAATCTATAGACAACATTATGCTAAATAGGGAAAAATCTCAAAGCATTTATACATAAATCAGGAATGAGACAAGTGTGTCAACTCTCTTAACTCTTATTCAATATAATGTATGAAGTCTTAACTTGGTTCACGAAGAATGTGGAGAAAAAAAGAAGACACATAGGAAGAGAAGAAGTCAAATTATCTCCATTTGCAGATGACATAGTTCTATAAATAAAAGATTCTTAATTTTCCACGCGAGCACTCTTAGAATGGATAAAATGTTTCCAGAAAAGTATCAGCACACAAAAATAACACAAAATGCAGTAGCCTTCACACACACACACACACATATATATACACATATATGT